>NC_142929.1:166457966-166482966 GCF_046866305.1 Octopus bimaculoides | reverse complement strand
ATATAGGTATACGCATTTAAGTCGAATTTACAACTGTATGCGTATGATTGCTTAATTTGAGTTTATATCTTAATTCTTATCTTTCGTCTCGAGTTCGACCCGAGCACTTTTTAAGCAGTTCTATATTTTTCGTAAGAAAAAACAATACCATTATATATATATATCGTATTCCCGAGCGTCATACTAATATATACTTTTGTTATTTACACCACCTGTCCTCGTCTGTTGTTATTTTTTGTATATTCTCCCATATATATATATATATATACACACACACACACACTTACATACATACATACAATACATGCATATATACATACATACATATATATATATATATATATATATATATATATATATATATATATATATATATACATACAGCTATATGCATTTACATAAATATTACATATTTACACGAATATAAGTTTCACAATATAAGTACAAAAAATAAGATCTTTGGCCTGTAATAGAAACGGATTACTTGACATAATCATGGAGTGAGGACTAAAGTTCGTATTACAGTGTGCATTTGAGCAATGTGGAAGGATATGCAAAGTATACGAACGATAGTTATACAGTATGTTACATTCCAGTATTAAACTCTTTATGCCTTTAGTTTGGTTAAAATTTAGTTTCAGCATACACAACAGCGATGGTTCCTGACTACTAATGATATCTGCAGCAAATAATACTTTCTTCTATAGGCACAAGGCCTGAAATTTGGTGGGTGGGAGCTAGTCGATTACATCAACCCCAGTATTCAACTGGTAATTAATTTATTGACCCGGCAAGGATGAAAGGCAAAGTATACCCCGGCGCAATTTGGACTCAGAACGTAGCGACGGACGAAATACCGCTAAGCATTCCGTCCAGCGTGCCAACGGTTCTGTCAGCAATCAGAGATGAACATAAATGTTGATGAACATGCTGCATAATACATTATTAATGTGTAGGTTTTAAGTTGAATTAATCGCTCATAATCTACTGAAATATATTTGACTCCTTTTTCAACCAAATGAATATTCAAGGGCTATTTACCTCAGATGCTTATACGCACTGATAGCTGTTCATTCGATGGAAATCATATATTTCCCTCTTTCTGTCAAAGACCTATATATAATTAATATTTGTTCCGACTGTGTAGAATGAAATAGTGTCGTCTAATATCTATAATTCAATAGCGGTACAACAGCAAAGGTAACTGAGGCTTTTTCAATTTAGATTACGGTCTATAATATCAGTTGAAGAATAATACATATTTTTGGTTAATAACACTTCTACTCATTCGAACTTTCACGGTGCTTTGCCTATTTTTAATATTTTTGGACATTCAAATGAAAGAAGAGAAAAATCGAACGAAATATACTATAAAAGAGACATCAACATGAGCCCTTTTCAATTTATTTGAAGTTACATTTTAGTTATTTATTATGTAAATATAGCTTCAAATTTTTAATCTATTTTGTGGGGCTTTTTTTCCCCTTCTCCTCATTAAGGCTCTAAGCATCTCGAAAAGTATTTCTAACTTTAATCATTAACTATTTAAATATTCTCATTTCTCTCACCGTCTTTTCTTGTTCATATTTTGCTACTGCTGTATATTTCCTATCCTCACACTTTAGTCGCAGCTTATTTGTACTTTTCCCACCACAATAACTTTACCTTGGGTGCATTTTTCATATTTTCTTTATTTTTCCATCATGCACTTCGATTATCAATCAGTTTTCGCTTCTTGTGCCGAACATCTGCAACCTAATTACACTCTATTAGAATTACCCTCCAGCGTCATTTGCTAGTGCTTGGAGATATAAATACATTTCTAAATCGCATCAGTTGAAAGGATCAAATTAAGAAACGTTTACAAATAATTAAATGGAAAATACTTGAAAATGCGGAAACGTGTGTATGATTCTAATTTTTAAGCAAACAACAAACAAAATAAAGTAATTAATTTAGTAGAAAAAGTATGTGAGCAAATGTTCGTTAAAAATATATTAATGGTATAGCGTGAATTATTCACAGAAGATTTCCATCTATGTACTTTTAGTGTTGTGCATATATATATATTGAAAACATGCTCGATAACAATATAATCTTATTCTATATGGTATTATATATTTGTATACAATATCTTGCCCCCTCTAACATATTTTACTAGCTTCAGTCATTGGAATGCGGTCATGCTGGGGCACCGCCTTAAAAGGTTTTCATGGAATTAAATCTTCTCAATATATTTTTATGTGTGGAACACATTTTATGGGATATATTCCGCTGAACCGCAAAGTTGTGGCGGCGTAAAGAAACCAACAACGGTTATCATGTGGTGTGTGGAGAAGTCGCACAAAGACACAGATGTAAACATATACGACATTTCATTTATAGAATAGCCGTTTCCTATATTTATATTTACGCTACATATGTATAGACTTGATTCAGGGTCTTCATGAAACGTTTAATCAATTGTTCAATACAAATGTGACAAAATTTGAATTAGTAAATATGTAAATTTCATGATGGCGTTTTGATACACAGCTTTAATGGCTTAAATAAAAAGGGAAGGATAGTGCGCTTGCCATTTCCCGAATCTAAGCTCAGACCGAAAATGTAGTATTTGCAACTGAGTGAAAGTTGAAGGCACCTGAGAGTAAATAATTGGTATTAAACTGGCGACTGAGTACGTCTACTGCCCAAATGCATTTAGAGAGCTTCTAAACAAGTTCACTGGGCGAATTGTCGGTGAATCTAACGATGCAATAGGTGCTGTGAAGTTAGACCAATGTCCGGTGCATGTAATTGTGAGGCTAATTTCATAAGTTTGCAGCTATACATACTCCATACTATGAAGCCATCCAATAATAAATATTCTCATGAAGATCAGAAACGAAAGTGATACAAATCTAGTTTACCTGAAAATATTTTGAATATAACCTATAAATATAAGATTACAGTGTGAAACATAATGTTAAATGCAACACATAGCTACAGACGTTTTGCATATGATTGTGTAACATGTAAAAAACACCATGAATATGTATGAGAGGTGACGATATTCATATATTCATACTCGTATCAGTGGTGTACGTTAAATGACAATGAGTTTGAACTAGATTCTGAGTTATTTATCGCAATCTGGTATTACTTGGTTTGCAGAAAAATTATGCAAGAGATAATTTCAAATATACATACATACATACATACATATATACATATATACATATATGTATATATAAAAATATACATACATACATATATATACAAACATATACATACGTATATACTTATATATATATATATATATATATACACACACACATATATATGTATATTTATATATATATATATATATACATATATATATATACACACATACATACATATATATATATATATATATATATATATATATATATATATATATATATACACACACACACACAAGCACGCGCACACATATATTAGTTAAACGTTGTGATTTATTAGTCACGATCAAAGACACAAATGCATTATTTCTCTGGCATTGTGAAACATGTGAAATACAGTTATGATGAGATCAATTGTTATAATATTCTTACTGAAGATTATTAACTTGAGTGCTAACAACAGGCGTATGATATCTGCTGTGCATGCAAATGATTACCGGAGAGAAATCTGTCAAGTGAAATATAGCGGATATAGTAACTGCCGCTGTTTGTCATTACGTGCATTGCTCTGTACTTTGGGCAAGCATTCTGTGTACTTGACAAATGCCATGACGCTTTGTAAGTAACTAAAGCTATGTTAATCACTCTAATATTTATTTTAATGTTTTCATCGAAGAATCGTCGCAGTTGAAGCAAAAACCTGATATGTCGAAGTTTTACATTACAAGAGTAAGAACTATATAAAATAATTATGGCGGCAATGTTCTATTGGTTGATTTTTAGTAATGAGATTTTTTTAATATCCTAAATTTAACTTTCAGTAAAATACGTGTGAAATATACTTAAGCAAAAATTTAGTTTAGTTCATGAGATATTTAAATGTTCATAAAAAACGTTTTTCAGTTTTAAGAAATATTTCCTTGAAAGGAAAGATTAACTCCTTGATAAGAGAATTTGGTGCGCACTTCAAGCCTGTCGTAAAATGCAAAAATATTAATGAATGCATCATTTTTCAGCTGTACCACGGTATATTAAAGCTCAAGTGAAGTAAATGTAAAATACAAATGAATCACTGATTGATTATCTAATTCATTATGACAAAGTTTATCTCCTCAAAAGTCTTGAAAACAAAAATTTTCGGTGCCTTATGTTACCAATTTAGAGAGTCTTTCAAAGCACAACGTAATGAATTTCCTAGACGAGCATACCACGATCGAAGAAATAATCACAAATTTAGCGTCTCTTCCTGAAGCCAAAAGTTACTGTTAATATCTAGAAATGTGAGTGACAATCTTATCTGTTTATTTCAGCAATACCCGCTAAGGCCAAATGACTAAACACAAAACAGTTACTGCAGCATAAATAAAGAACTGCAGTACTCAAAAAAAATTTTTTTAAGTAACTTAATTCGTGAGTAATTAACATTTTGTATTATTTAGCGACGTTTTTTTTTTTTGCAGTCATTTGGGTTAATATAATTTGTCCGAACTTCACATTTATTATAAGTACTAGTAATCTAATGATAATTTCATTCGATTGTAAACTTCTACTAGGAAGCATAGCATTTTATAAACATTAATTATTAATTCTATAAGCTAGTGCTTATACAATAGAGCTACAATAGATTCTGATGCATTGTCTAGTAATTTTTGGAATATTTCATTATTAACATATTTTAACTCTGAATGAAAGGATTATTGTTCTTCTGGTTCCTTTATTAGTCATAACCATTTTGTCCACGTATGGAAAGCACATCAGTTGGGCAGCAATTCCAGTTTCCACTGACGATTGAGATCATATGAATTGCGAAGAGTGCTTGGTTTGAACTTAAATTTTGTTTTCAAGCGCATATACAGATACTTGGAGTATTACAGAGAATTCATTAACATCCAAATATATCCTTCGTCTTTGCATTATACATCATGATATTTACCACAGTTTATTCTCACACGATTCAATCAAATCTTCATAACCACCAACAATTCAATCATCCACTGGTCATTCGACAATGTAGTGCAAACTAAATCTACTACAAAATCACCACTATAATATATATTTTTTCTTCTGCTATAATGACATCTAAGTTGCTTTATAGGACTTGACCTTAAATTGGAAAGAGCTGTAACTAAATACACTTGTACCCTGGCCTGCAACGATTCTGCACTAGAAAGTCTATACTTTTTGTGTTTATTTTCTTTTAGCTTGCATTTATGTCTAAATGGATTTATTGAATACTGAAAGTTAGTTTCTTATTAGTGTTGAAAGTTTCTTTATTGAGGATACATTTTTATATACTTAACAGAACATATATTACTGACGATAATTATTTATCTATCGATATTTTTTATAATGGCTGTTATAGAAATTACCAAAGAATTTCCATCTTGATTTTTTTTAATGGCAATCCAATACTAATTATATATTAAGTCACTTTCCTAGTAACTTATTTTGAATCTGTTACAAGTGACTTTCATCATATATTTACGTGCGTACACTCACACACACACATTCATATATATATATATATATATATATATATATATATATATATATATATATATATATATATATATATATATATATATATATATATATATATATATATATATATATATATATACATATATATATATATATATATAATATATAATATATATATATATATATATATATATATATATATATATATATATATATATATATATATATATATACACATATATATATATATAATATATATAATATATATATATATATATATATATATATATATATATATATATATATATATATATATATATATATATATATATATATATATATATATATATGCATACATTCATACGCATTTATATATGTATATCTATCTGGCTATATACAAGGGGGTACCCAAAAGTAACCGGAAACATTCTTTGTTGCACAAGCCCACTGTAGTACAGGCTTCCGCCGCTAAAAGCCACTTGATTCCACCCTCAAGCATTAGTCTATCGACCGGCGTTGTCCAGTGGAGTCAGCTGTCACCTGGTGTATCTTTGTTCTGCAGTGCTTCTCCCCTGTTTGTCGACTTTTGTGAATGCTGAAACGAAAGAACAGCGTTCCTCCGTGAAATTCTGTTTTCTACTGGTGAAAACGGAGGCCGAAACAGTTGTTATGCAAGACACAAGTTTACGAGTGGTTTCCACGCTTTAGGAATGGTCACTTGTTGCTTGAAGACCAGCCTCGTTCAGGGTAACCATCGACTACCCCAACGAATGAAAACATCATGAAAATTCCGGAACTTTTCTTCGAGGATCGTCACCGAACAATTGACAGACGTTTTGATATAACTGATGTCTCCTAGAGCATCTGCCAATGGATTTTGAGCAGGGAATTTCCAATGAAAGGAGTTGCAGCAAAATCTGTGCCTCACTTGCTCGCGGAATATCAATAACAGTCACGACTGAATGCGTGTCGTGAACTGAAAAAAACAGTTGGAAGTTGATCTTGACCTTTTTTTGAAGGTCACCACAGGAAACGAAAGCCTGTGCTACGGAATTTGAAGATGGGGAAGAGATGAAGAAAGAAAACGACGAAGGCGTTAAAAGGCATCACTTCGCAAGAGTTCCAGCATTGCCTTGAACAGTAGAAAACGTATCTGAGTCGATGCATTGCTTTAAATGGAGATTATTCTGAAGGCGATAAAAGTGTAAACATCTAAAACTAAGTGAATAAAATAATATTGCGAAAATCCGGTTTCTTTTGGGTACACCCTCGTATATGTGTGTGTGTGTATGCGTATGTGTGTATGTGTGCGCGCGTGCGCGCGTCTGTGTGTAAATATACAGGTACACACACATTTATATAGATGTATATATTTAGATATGCGTGTACATGTTGTGTACATATTTATGTATGTATGTATGTATGTATGTATGCATGCATGTTTGTATGTATATATCTATGTATGTATGTATGGAGGAATTTCAACCATGTTTCGTGGTCTGCTACCACAACAGCTCCTTTATAGGATCCAGTTAGCTGAAGACATCATCAGGAGGAACCACGTCCGGTTTCGGCCCCTACTCCTCTACCGTTTTGACGTGGCGGGGCCCCTCCTTTCGGAGGTGTCTTCAGCTCTGGTGTTGGGTGCATGTCTTCTTTCTTCTATTCCCTGGCCTCTTCGATGCAGCATCAACGAGTGTCAGCGTCCGACTGATCGTCGTGTCAAGTTCCCCTTTTTATATCTGCTGCTAGGCTCCAGCAGGCAGCCCCAGCTAGTTGTCACGTGACACTGTCTAAATTTCCCGCTGCTAGGGTCCAGTAGGCAGCACCAGCAAGTTGTCACATGACACTGTCTAAACCTCCCGCTGCTAGGTTCCAGCAAGTGGCTCCAGCAAGTTGTCACATGACACTGTCTGAACTTTAACTGACAATGGAGGGCACGAAGCCACTTCAGTGTCAACCTGTCTCACCTAGACTTGTTATGACTTTCAAGCCATATTCGGTCTTCCCGCTTCAGCCATATATGTATGCGTGTGCAGAAGTCAGTGTGTGTGTACATTCGTACATTAATTTAGCAACAATTTTCTTTTTTTTTTTTTACTTTGATCCATGGTGTATGTTATAACGCATTTTTTTCCAAATTAGCTCGTCGTGAGGATGGAAATATTTAGGCTTCTTACATCTCTGCAGATTTCAGACGCACGCACATACACACTCACATACACACACACGTAGACGAAACACAAATATACATGATCATACGCACGTATAAAATATTCAATTTTAGGATGGCAAATATAAAAGAAAAAAATGAGTGAATATGTGTTTATTAACTTTTGTTCTTTAGGTGAACTTATTTGAAACAAAGATAAATTTAAATAAGCATATTTAAGTTACATAATTTATTTCCGCAATCTATGCTGTTTTCTGAAAGGCGAACTTATATTTTTTGTGCCGTGTTCGTGTAACTTCACTGTTGCTGCTTTCGTACATTCGTATAAAAATTCTACAAGTGAGCAGCGGACAATTATTTTTCTTTATACCGCTAACATTTTTTTTTTTTTTTTTAAGATGATAACGTTTGATATTTGAATTCGTCTTGGCAGTTCTTCGTTAAGGTTTCTGGAGTTGGTAAGTGTAACCCGCATACATATCTAATGTAATATCCATAAATTTGAAAGGCGGCGAGCTGGCAGAAATGTTAGCACGCCGGTATTTCGTCTGTCTTTACGTTCTGAGTTCAAATTCTGCGGAGGTCGACTTCGCCTTTCATCCTTTCGGAGTCGATAACTTAAGTACCAGTTGCATACTGGGGTCGATCTAATCGACTGGCGGCACCTCCCCCAAAATTTCGGGCCTTGTGCCTAGAGTAGAAACGAATATTCATAAATTTGAGAATGTGTATTTTAGATATGAAAACAAATGTGTCTGTTCGTGTTACAGGAAATTAATTGTCAGTGCTCTCTTGCAACAACTCACTTCCCAAATGACGACTGAATAAATGCTATGAAACTAGATATTTGAATCTGTATTTCGGATACTGATACCAACAGTAATTAGAAGCTGAACTGTATCAACTAGAGACTGCTTTATTGTCAAACAAATAAATAATATATGTGCGTATGTCTACGTATATATCTATGTATCTGTGTATTTATGTAATTAGGTTTTCATCGGTGCGGAGTTGCCTAAAGATAAACGATTGAAATTTGCGAATATTCTCTTCAGAAATTTCTATTCTGCAACAGAGTATTATGCTATTGCAGAATGAGATGCCTTTCTTAAGTTCTTGAAAGAGTAAGAATTACCAGGGATCCTAACCACACATTTAGTCTTCCTCATATATATCATATAAAAGAACGGTTCTTACGGATGAAGCAGGTGAATACGCAAATGGAAACCATTAATGGTAATTTAGAGGTCCCACCTACATGAAAAAAATTAGTGGTACACGTATATTAAACACGAATATCATTAAAACGTTAACTAGAAAGCAGGAAGCATTTTAAAACTGGCTACAAAAACTGTGCGCTCAGAAAATACAAAATACGTCAAAGATTAATACAATTTCCATTTTTTTTTTTGTGAAGTACAGGCCACAGACTCCAAGTTTTTCGCTTTTATTTATCGAAGCATAGCTCTCAACGTAATTGACAAATAAGAGATTAATAACTCAAATGCAAAATTCTATATTGATTATGCAATGGAAAATAGACATTCCCTGAGTATAAATAAATCATACACGTTATCGGTATTAGTGTAGGCTGAGTGTATATATTCCGTAATACTTCCACGACAGTATAGACTAATGGTATAATAAGACTTCAGTATGTATACGTGGGTGTCTGTGTGCGTATGCATAACTCTCTCTATATATATATGTATGTGCGTATGTATGTATGTATGTTTGTATGTATGTGTATGTACGTATGTGTGTGTGTATATATGTATATATAATTAAATCAGAAAACCATTAGACGTGATACTTTTTCAAGAATTATAATACAATGCTAATCTCACAATTAGGTGAGACATGACGTAGTTAGCCTACAGGGTTCTCTTTTTCTGTACAATGGAACATATTAACGTGTTATTCATATAGGAACACAGGACGTCGGTACTGATAAATACATATTAAATATGTTCACTCGATGGCTTAAGCAAGCAACTAAACACACGAGTCAAAATGTATGGGTGAATGTCTGAATGTGTACGCAATGTGTATTTATACTTCGCATCTGCATAACATTATATATTTTCGAAACTGCAACATAAAATTCACACATTATTTTCACAGCATTATCGACTAAAATTAATATCCACCTGCATACGTGCGTGAAACGATGATGATATCTATTTCAAGTTTTATCTACTAAAACTAAATACAGTTAGTGTAGCTTGTCAGCATTTCTAGGCGTATTTAACACTTTCTTATTTACATATAAAGCCAAATGAATGCACAAATCATTTTTCTTTGAGCGTCTTTGTGTCTACATGTAATTCTCCACAATGCATTCACGTACACAAACACACAAACACACATACACACAAACGCACGCACGCAAATCTCTCTCTCTCTCTCTCTCTTTCTCTCTCTCTCTCTCCTTATATATATATATATATATATATGTATATCGTGTGTGTGTGAGAGTGTGTGTGTGTGAGAGAGAGTGTGTGTGTGTCTGTGTTTTATGTATATACGCAAATATTACAATGTCTGTTTTATAGTTCTCTAGTAAAATGTGTTAAACATTAAAATGGTGTGTCTCAATAATTTTCTGTTAAGTAATATACATATTCTATTTTTACGAGGAAATATATATATGGAGACACACACATATGCACGAGTAAACACATAAATGCAAAACAAGGTGGTAAAATAGTACTCGAATACCGAAGGTAGAATAATATGTTTTTTTATCAAAGCTACAAAAACATCACAAAAACTGTTATTCAGAGTTTCACGTTCCCGTTCATCCAACAGTTGTGATCAAGACTGGAATAAAATTCTAGCTCACTTCCGCTGTTTACAGCAGTGAATCGAAGGAACGAGTGTGGCGTATGATCGTCGCATTGACCATGTCAGAGAAAATTGAGAAGAGAATCTACGTCAAGTTTTGTCAAAAGCTTGGCGATACCTACTCAGAGGCCTACACAAAGTTTTCAAAAAGATTTCATCGTTCTCGAAATAATCAAGGAGATCTTGTAGAACTGAAGCGCGAGTGATTTTTTTTTTTTTTTTTTTTTTTGCTGAGTTGAAAGCAGTTTTGACATAAACTTAGCAGACACACGTCTCATACCCAAATCTCCAGTGATAATGGACTGAACTGAACCGTAACATTCTCTGATAACTCATGGACGGTGATTCGACGATTTCCCCTCACAGATGCACGCACATCTGCGATATTTTTAAAAGTTCTGCTGATAGCGGATCTCCCAAAACGATCGACATTTTTTCGGCCATCATAGAAACGTCTGAACCACTCGTATCTTTGTGTGCGACTGATACACTCCTCTCCATACACTTTGTGCAACTTTGCGTAGGCCTCTGAGTAGTTATCGCCAATACGACTTTCTCTGTCGTGGTCAATGCGACGATCACATGTTACACACCATCCTTCCAAGGCGTGTTGGCGTGTTGTAAGCAGCGGAAGTGAGCTAGAACGTTAAAAGTTAGCGTGCATGCACAGCAGAGTTCAGGGTCAATCTTTGCCAAGCAGCTTTACATTTCGTTACTATAGCAACAGTCCGAATACTTATTGATCAGCCCTGGAATACATATTGTCAAATATGTACACTAACACATACAGACACACGTACATATATGAACACGCGTGAGGGCATATACTTACATACAGGGGTTGGACAAAATAATGGAAACACCTTAAAATTTCAAACAAATTTATTTTAATATGTGGTGGGACCGACTTTGGCAGTAATTACAGCTTGAATTCTACGAGTTATGGACTCGTACAAGGTTTGAACTGTTTCCAATGGAATTTTTGTCCATTCTTCAGCTAAGACAGTCTCCAGTTCTTGTAGTGATGATGGTGGAGGTTATCGACTTCTTACTTCTTTTTTTCTAAAATGCACCATAAATGTTCAATAATATTGAGATCTGGGGACTGTGGTGGCCAGATAAGATGTTCAACTTCGCTAGAAGATTCCTCGTGCCATTCAGTAACAACTTTAGCTGTGTAAATTGGTGCATTATTATCCTGAAAGATTGTGTTTCCCTCCGGAAACTGTTCGCAATTACAGGATGAATGTGATCAGATAAAATGCTTAAATAGTCTTGACTATTAATTCTGCCATGAAAGGAAACCAATTGGGCCGGTGGGTTTTCTAAGATATAGACATCATCACAGATCCTCCTCCATGTTTAACAGTTGGAAGAAGGCAATCTGGGTCAAATGCTTCTTTTTGCTGTCTTCACAGGTATACTCAGCCGGTGGTCGGAAATAGGGTAAAGGATGACTCGTCCGAGAAAATCAACATTCTTCCACTGCTCTAGGGACCATTTCTGTAGGTTTTGACTCAACTCTAAATGCTTTGCAACGTTTGATTTTGAAAGTAGTGGTTTTCTGATTGCAGCCCTCCCGTGAAATCGGGCATTGTGCAGCTCCCGGAGAACAGTTTTTGTAGAAACTGGGTTCTCGAGATGGTCATTAGCTCTGCAGTGATTTTGGGAGCTGTACTTTTGTGATCCTTTCTAATAATTCGCGTAAGACTCCGACCATAAGAGTCTTTTCCATTTTTCACTTTTTCAGTCTCCCACACTTCATATTTATTTCTTTCTCGACTTTTCTCGCTTTTTCTTTCATTCTATCCTCCTATTTTTTGTTTGTTGAGCCATGTGAGCAGTGCTGAGACAGCAGACGTGTTAACAAACACTGTGTGGCATGCTTTCCTCGCATGAAACTAATAATAGCACATAAAAACATATATTGTGTTTATTAAATAATATAGGAGCGCAAGTCAAAAATTATCCGCACTTTCGCCATAACATATCTTTACTATTGTCACATTGCCTTCTGCGCATGCCTGTTTATGGTTGGTTCTATTGTGGACAAGTAATCGACGCTTGAGCCTGGGAGCGCCATTTTTCTTTCTGGCTTTTACAATGTAAGCATGGCTGCTCCACTAGCAATGTGCACCAAAGAACAACAAGGGGCAGTGATCCGATTTGTCTTGTTGGCAGGAATGTCAGGTGCTGAAATTCATCGAAGGCTTTTAGTATATTTGGTTAATGGTTTCAACAGTCGGGGCGTGTTTGGGCGTGCATTGTCATGCAATAACAAAACTTTCATCGATATTAGGTTTTGGCGTTCGTGCGAAGTACTAGCTTCAATTTGTCGGGAAGCAAAACACCGTGTCTTGCACTCTTGATCGTACACTCCTTTTCCAGTACCTGACATACCTTCTGACGAGAAAAATCAGATCGCTGCTCCTTGTTCTTCTTTGGTGCACATTGCTAGTGGAGCGGCCGTGCTTACATTGTAAGGCCAGAAAGAAAAATGGCGTGATCAGGCTCAAACTTCGATCACGTGACGACAATAGTACCAACTATAATCACGCATGCATAGAAGGCAGTGTGACAATTATAAAGATATGCTATGGTGAAAGTTCGGATAAATTTTGGCTTCCCCTCGTGTATGTGTATATATATATATATATATATATATATATATATATATATATATATATACCAAATCCCTCTTCGGCCAAAAGTCATCATGTATTTTGAACGTGCTCCTTACGATTCAAGCTTGGAATAGATTATTTGAGAAACAGTTAACCCTCAACATTTGTTTTCTGAGTTATAAATGGTCTCGAAGCGTAAGAACCAACGTAAATCAGTGCCAGTGCCGAAGGTGAACACTTAATGTAAATAGATGAAATATGACTAACTTTAAGATATATGGATACAATAATGCAATATCTTTCCAGAAGACATTTCGTTATGAAGTCAGTCGAAAGATTCATTAATATTCATGATAATTTGTAGAGCCGAAATATGAACAGCGACAGCTGTGAAGAATTATGATACGAAAAATATTTTATTAACGTTCAAACGGTTCGTAAATATTCATAATTTTAGACTAATGGAAATCAAATGACGCTAGATTATCCTATAAAATAAAATATTTTTTGAAATATATAAAATTATACCATATGAAAAATAACACACCTAATAACGTACATAAAATATAAAGCGAACAAATGGAAATAAAACCCTTTTTATAATGGGGTTTACGTATGTATATCCATTTATGAAACTGAAACTTCTGACTCGTATTTTCATCGCCTATTAAATATTCTGTAGTTAACCGCTACTGTGTGCCCATTTTTCCGACAAATCTCTCTCTGATTTCATGAAATATTAGCGACTCATTCTTTACACTGTCTCTCTGAAGTGATGAAAGTGGGAGTGAACGTATATGCAGGCGTATGATTTTCTGGTAGAAGAGAATGTCTTCATAGCTGCTTGTTATATCACGGCTTAACAAAATAATTTGATATAAGGTGAAGACAATCAATTTTGGTTGATCTCTATGATTTACAGTACTGCAGGGAATAAGAGATGAACTTCTCTTAATTCACAAGCTATCCTCTTAAATAAAGTTATATTGGACGATGTATTTATGATGTACAAACTTACGAAAAGGTCACGATTAGAACGTCTTTTAGTATATCTATGTTCGATCAAACAACAGCAGCCAACATTGTTTTAAGTTAATGAAATAAAGCTGTTATGCCATCTTCGATTCGTTAGAAATAGGGAGCAAATTTCTTTTCATTTACACCCATTAACTAAATAAAGACCCATAAACACATTCATCGACGTACCTCTATGTAATGAAGTGCGAGATATTGCATACATATGTATGTGTGTATGCGTGCATCATGTATATGTGTGTGCCTGCATGATGTACCTGTGCGTGTGTGTCTGTGTGTGTGCGTGCGTGTCTCTGTGCGTATGTTTGTGCGTGCGCGCGCGCTTATGGGCGCGTGTATGTATATATGTATCCTTGTATATGGAAAAAAGCATTTCTGTCAAACCTCTTATAGGAAGAAAAAGCGGCAATATTTGAAATTAAAATATCTCACGTAGGAATTTTCATACTTTCTTATTCGTTCTTTACACTTAGTTCAACACAGTATTATTCCCGAATCAGTTGGTGCATTAACTCTTGAATACCTTCACCTTCTTTTCATCGGAATGAAATGAGGGCAATTATGGTATTTGTTCGAGCGTCTTTGATGTCTGTTGGATCGGGTTATGAGAATACTTTTATAACTGATGAAATCGTCGTCTCCAGATATTAAAAAATATACTGCGGTTCAGTCCTGATAAGTTTCCCTATTCATTTTATGTGAAGGGTATCTGTTTATTGATTTTGGTTTATATTTTACTCTAACAGAGCCATGCATTGTTAGACTTTTCACCTTTTGTAGTACATCCGTGATTACAAGACTTTAAAGCGGTGTTTCTAGTGTGTATACGTTGTCCATGTTTCGACCCGACATTTATGTTCGCTTAACTGATGGAGACACAGAAATTAGGGACTTTCATTTTCTTGATGATCAGCATTGTTTTTTTTTCTCTCATAACCCTTGGAATATTGAGCCATCATTGTTGATGCCTTACCGACAACCATGCTGAGTTCAGTACGGATAAAAATATGTTCCTACAGCTTGTGAAGTGGAGATAGAAGAAATTCCTTACCTTTTCTAGGATCTAATTTCCGGTTTCGATATTAGGACAGTTGCTTACATCCTGAAGCATTCGTGTTATGGAGGTTGTTAGACAACCCAAAGTCTTTACAAGTTACGTCAAAACCTTTCACAAGCCTCTTGAGTGCTTCTATTGATTACGGTGTCAGAGCGACATCAAATTCATGCAGCATCTTTGCTGTCATGGCAGTATAACTTTGAGTTTTCTTTAGAGATAAGAGAAGTTGTACAATATCACATCAAGCCTTTGCGTGGGGATCTCCAGACGACCTGCGGCATGCGATATCAGTAGAAACAAGAGGTCAAAGTGTGTGGGTACGAGTAGAGATTTATACATTATCTACACTGGATTGGGAATGGTTCACGAATGAACCATAGTAGAGCATGATACCTTGCATAAATTTATGAAATTATGTAATTAACCAGACTGATAATGGAAAATCCCGTCTGTGTAGCAGAGTAAAGAGGCTACTTCTAGCGACTAGGTGAATAAACAATATTCATCGCAGCTGAAAGTTTTTTCTGAAAGTTGTCAAATAGAGACTATTATATGTATCAACAGATATTCTTTCTTCCTAAAAATGCTGTGATTTTGAGTAGATGAATGTAGGAAACAATTACACACGTACGACATACTAGCACAAAGTCTCCATTAATATTACTCAGGAAAGAGATTCTACGGTAATTGTTACAATCACTGCGGTCGACTTTACTTTGTATAGATTTGATGGTATTTTCGCCTCATTTACTGTTTCTTTTATTCGCGATTAACATGCAGAGAGAGGTCATGTAAATGGGGGAGAAGTGTATTCTTATTGGCAACCATGATAATACAAACGGGAATATATACGAGAAAACAAGTGTGTGTGTGTGTGTGTGTGTGTGTATAAAGATATATATATATTCTACATCTTAGACTGTACTTCTTTCGGATATAAGTTTTCTACAAACGATGCATGTATGTATGTATACATATATATATATATATATATATATATATATATATATATATGTGTGTGTGTGTGTGTGTGTGTGTATATATATATATATATATATATATATATATAAGATTTTTAAACTTTTAAATTTTCATATTCAAAAGAGACAGAGACTTCAAATTATTATATATATATATATATATATATATATATATATATATATATATATATATATACACATATATATGTATATACATATATCCATCGTTTGTAGAAAACATAAATTCTAAAGAACACACTCCAAGATGTGAAGCAGTATATATTAAAAATGGTGAAGATCGGTTCATGGGATTACCTTAGGTTCCCCATCCATAAAGAGTTTAGCTTTATCGTCAGATCTCAAAACCTGTTGGCCCATGACCTCTTCAAAATATGGAGGGGGATATGCCTCACTACTCAAAGGTAACAACTGGAGATTATATAGATAAAATCCATCCTCTTTCGTCCACTATTCCTGGGAGGGTCAGAGTGGGTATAGTCTTCAGGCAATACCGTCATAGGGACCTGTGAACCCACAACTTAACTAAGATTAGCCAGAGGTTGACTCGAACTACATGATACGTGTGAGTGTGTGTGTGTGTGTATGTTTGTGTGTGCGTGTGTGTGCGTGTGTATGTATGTGTGGGTGTGTACGTATGTATATATGTATCCATGTATATAGCTATGTATGTAGTTATGTATATAGATCTACATGCATAGATAGATAGATAGATAGATAGATAGATAGATAGATAGATAGATAGATAGATAGATAGATAGATAGATAGATAGATGTATATGTACACATATATAATAGAAGTCCTTAGATCTAAATAATCTATCGATTGTCGAATCCTAAAGTAGTCAAATGATAGATAGCTGCGTTAAAATATTGATATAAATGAATGAAAGAAATTTCAAGTTATCTTCTTGTATTGAACACTTCGAATGTTTCGAAGAACTCCCTACAGAAATGCCTATGTGTGTCCGCCTATGTGTGATTGTGTTTGTCTGTGTGTGTGTGTGTGTGTCTGTCCATCTGTCTATCTGTCTGTCTGTTTGTATGTACGCGTGTGGGTGTATAGCGAGAAGATTGTTATGCGTGTGGTGGGAATGTGAAGCATATACACTCGAGCACATAACATTTTGAATCGAAATAAAATCGATTAATGGATGCAACAATTACATAATGTGAATCCCATGTAAAACGAACTTAATGGGAGCCTCTTACTATATGATGTAGTTCTGAAAACATGTTTAACAAAGCTACTGTCAGATGCTATCGGTGTGCAGAATACATTTCCAGAAAACCCGAGAAATATATACAGATTCATAAAGAACGTAATTTAAAAGAAGTGTTATAATCCTTGAAAAGATCTAATAAAATGTGACTAACGGTTCATTTAGCCCATTGTTTAATTCAGAAGTATTTGTATACGCACAACCTGCTGTATACACAGAATGTAAACGAATATTTTAGATGGTCTTTTCTGTAAATGCATGTTACAGTTATGAGATGCTGTTGCTTAAGTGATACAGTCAGTACTATACATACTTCTATAAAATATCTTCTTATCCCATATTGTTATGCAACCATACGTATGCATAATATGCAGAATTCGATCACAAAAGACATTGATGTATCATAAAAGTCTGTATTCTATTTTTTTTACATTAAATCTTTATTGCTTTGCTTCAATCTCTGCTACATGTTAACACACCATTTACTCCATGCAATACTACGTCACATAGTGCATGCGATGCTACACCAGAAATAAACCCCACCAAATTATAACATTATTTGCAATACTTAACCATCTTGTGACATCATACCCACCAAAAATGATTTTACATTGCACAATATTATGAGACTAGGTTTTATCCAAGCTATTATAATGCAGTACGTAGTGGTTATACCGCATCACACAACACATAGTACCTGTCACTAGACATGACTAAAGAAAGGTTAAGCAATTAGAACAACAATAGTAATTACAGTAATCGAAGCCTAATAACATGTCACCATATCTCTTCCATGCAATACAAACGCAAACAACAATATACATTTACATAGTAATTATATCGAATTCCAGTCAATATATTTTCTCACAAAACAGCTAAATTGTTTCTGTAACATAGTTTGTAAATAGTCATGGGATCTGAACTCAGAGCGCATCTCTTCATTGTTATGGGGACGATAAATAAAGTACTATTCTTGGGCATTGGATTAGTGGAATTGTTAGCACGTCGGATGACCTAACTGCGGTAACTATTCAGGTTGTCTTTACACTACGTTCAGCTTCTGTCCTTCAAGCTCCGAGAGAAGTTAAAGCGGGCCACGACAAATTGGGTCATCGGCATATTTCTGTAATCTAAAAAGCCTCAACGCATAGATATTGTCATAGATACAGAAGTTCTGCTGAAGAAATAGTATAGAAATTGAACTCGTACGTTTTCCCATACTAGTCAGATGTTTCTATGTCCTCAGTGCGCAATAGTAGCCTTTATTTTGAACTTCTCAGAAAAGCATAATTATTGTGTAGCTTAATATAGACCTTGCCTTGCCACCGCTAGTCCTTTTTTCGATCCTACTGCGTGCTATCTTCGGTAAACATTATTTTCAATTACACTGAAACGGTCCGTTCCATGTAATTAGTTAGACAGAAACTCCACAGAAGCCTGTCGGATAGATTACTCGTGTACTTCAAAAGTTACAACCTTGTCACACACTGCCACAGTGATTCTAACTAATTGTTACTGTGTTTCTTCATTGAGCAGATACTGAGCAGGTAATTCACTTGATTGAAGATATATATGTTGGAGTAAGCACAGATACATGCACACAAATACACTCAGATTCACACACACACAGTTAATACATACATATACAGTTAATAAATACGTGGTAAATTCAAATAATTATTTCTTTATTGCCCACATAGGTTTAAACATAGAGGGGACAAACAAGGACAGACAAAGAGATTAAGTCGACTCCATCGACCCCAGTGCGTAACTGGTACTTATTTAATCGACCCCAAAAGAATAAAAGGCAAAGTCGACCTTGGCAGAATTTGAACTCAGAACGTAACGGCAGACGAAATACCCCTAAGATTTTGCCCAGCGTGTTAACGATTGTGCGAGCTCGCCGCCCTATTTAAATGTTGACCAAGCAAGATTCAAATGTTGACCAAGTAGATTCAAATGTTAACCAAGCAAGACCGTTTCTTAAACTCATGTAAATTTCATGTAAATATTCCGAGAGTCCAAGAAGTCCCTATGTGTGAATTTGTTTCAAGTGTGAAAGTGTCGCTCAGCAATGAAGCCACTTTTCGGCGCATTCATCTATAAGCCCACTGGTGCAACTGAAGCTGAGGTGATCAGAAGTAGACTGCACTTCAAGTTGTTGTTGTTTTGTTTTGTTTTTACACGCGTTTACTTTCTCCTAGAAGGAAATTCTATCGATAAGTCGGTATGTTTCATTCCCATTGGTTCACGCGAGTTCACCCAAATCTGGGACCCTAAAAGGTACAACTACTCAGGGTCAGAGTAGATCAGGGCGCCATATTCGGTAAGAGGTGGTACTATACTCTTCAAAGTCCTGGAATTCTGGAACCAGGGTTAAAGACAACTGGCTGCAATTGATGAGGAACTGTGTGTGGAGGGTTTTCTCCTACCCTGCAATTTATAGTAACGAACGCAAAAGTTTCCTTTTCCGAATCACAGGAAATTTGTATATTTCACAACCAGGATAAATAATCTCACAAAACCTGGAAATAGAACTGCGCATTAAAACTATACTTTCTCCAACAAGGAATTATTTACTTACCATCCTGTATGTGGTTAATTAGCCTGCTAGAAATAACAACTAAAACCTCTCATAAATCACACCCTACCTAACTAGGAAACGACGAACACTGGATAATACACTTTTAAATAGAACATAGCTAAATGAAAATGGAATCTTTATAGCTGGAATGCATTTTATCTTAGACCTGATCGATTATGGATTACTTAGGGGTAGGTAATAACAAATCAACAAGGATTGTGCTGTCCATGTACACGAAAGGAATCTTAACATGTTGCTACTTTACTTTCAGTAAGAACAGCGAATCAACTTCCCTAACTTCCTTAAATTGATTTTTTTTTTTGTTCACTAGCCTTGCCTATGAAACAACTTATTTGTGTTCATTGTGCAATTTTCTAAACTTACAAAACTTTGGAACCGACTAAATATACTTTCATTTCCTTTGGGTATTTTATTAGTGCGTATCCAATGTTTTATAGATGGAGGCAATTACATAATGAGAATGGATTGATGAGTCGGGGGTAGGTGATAACAAACAGCGTTGTTTAAATCGATCTTCAAATTTGCAGGCTATTCCCTGTATAGTAATTTGTGTTCTAAGTTCTGTTTCTAAATTTTCAAAAGTTTAAAACCGAATAAATATACTTCCATTCCCTTTAGGCAATTTATTATAATGCCATTACTGCTTTATAGGTAGGATAATTTTGAAAGAGCAACGAATGATGTAGTGGCTGTGTAACAAACAACTTGGTTATATAGACCGGCATTTCGTACCTTACTAACTACTGTGCACTACATTGATGTCTAAGTCGTCTGACAAGTGACTTGGTCGTGAATGCAGCTCACAATCCAGATCATAGCAATATATCTATTAATTAAATAAATTTTATAATGAATCTGTATGTTGACACTAAAATGTATATGCATGTTATTTTAAAAGGAAACTATACTATCTAAGACTTCGAGCTAATTTGTGTGTTGAAATATAAGCTTACATGTGTCGTCATATCACTATAACTGCAGAGTGCAATGAAATAAACATGAATAATTATGGTATTAATTGACAGTTACTAAATAACATTCTAAAAGGATAAAAATTAATGCAAATACTGTTAACATTCTAGACACTAAATGAATATTCGAAATGCATAAAAATTGACCAAGTCAAAATGAAGATATTAGCCTCTGATTAGATACGTTGATCAATCATGGAAACTAATCTGATTAAGGTAGTTGATAGTCTCCGCATATTTGGTAATTAACACCGCAATTATAAATTACTCGGAAATTGTTCTCAACGAAAGCAGGCATGTAAACAGAGTTCATTTTAAATAAATTAAAATCATATGAGAAGCAGATTTTCATTTAAATCACGTCAGTAATAAACCATAAAGATCAATATCAACAAAAATGCATGATGTCTCTAATAACACACATATAAAAAAAATTGATGGATCATAATGTTGTCTTCTGAGAAACTAATCATTTGTGAATTTTACTAGAATTTTCATATATAATTGATATATGATTTTATCCTATTTTGAATATTATTTTAGTGAGGTTATTTTCTCTGGAAATATGTGCATTGTGTTCGCTTCTCTGTATAAGAAAACCTTTACTTCACTTACAAATATAAGTTCAATGATATAACAGTTCTACTAATACAGACAGTGGTAGCATACCAATATTATGGTACCTCCAAATAGGAGTGTAAAGGATCTATACAGTGGTTATAATTTACATTTGAGAGTTATGAATGTATGGCATGTTACTTGATTTGAAATCCCACACTGAAACTGAAAATACTGGTTTCTAATTTTGGCACATGACCAGCAATTTCTGTGGAGCTGGTTCATCGGTTACATCAACTCCAGTATTTAACTGGTACGTATTTCATCGACCCCGAAAAGATGAGAGGCAAAAATCAACCTCGGCGGAATTTGAACTCAGGACGTGAAGACGGGCGAAATGCCGCTAAGCATTCTCTCAGCACTCCGCCTTTGAAACTGAAATTATTGAATGCTGATAGAGCGATGATATCCATTTAAATCACGCACATACCGACATAGTGTGTATTGTAATGGTATAATGTAATACACGCAATAAAGTATTTTCTTGCACATTTACTATAAGGTCGTGGAAATAGTTCCATGAAGGTGTTGTAGATGTATGGCAAACTGATTCTACACTAAATACAATTGCAAAACAACCATTGTGAATATAACGCTGTGTTTCAATATGATGTCGTGAGTGCAACCTCATGATACGTTAGAGATTTTCCTATATCTACAATATAACATAATTGATGAGATTAAAAATTTTCAGATATTGACTTTATCTTTCACCCTTTTAAGCCATATAAAGGTATGCCTGTAATATACTGGTATGTGTACAATCGATTTTTATCCACTCTAAAAATTTCTTTGAACTATTTCAAAGAACTTAATATTTTATGATCCATTTAATTAACTGGCATAACTCACATAAACATTTCGTAATGACTGCTTTTATTAACTACTTGTGTCTCTCTACTTAGAACATTGAACAAATCTCTAAGCTGTTAAATAGTAATGCATAGAGTTATGTGATGAAAAGGTTATATTAAACATAATAAAACAAATTTTATCATTATGCTCTTGTAATTCTATTTATATGTTTAATGAGTTGGCAGCAACGGACATACTGGTATAGAGGGTATGGTTCCATTTCACCAAGAACATTGGTTTTTTTTATAAATAGAAGAGTGTTGAGAAATTTGATAACAATAGTATATTTCCTCATCTCAATCACGTGCACATACACAGGTACAGGAAGTCCTAGATGACTGTCGGTGATGGGCTGCAATTAGTGAAGGAAGGTCACATGATGTCTCAGTTGACGATGTCGCTTGGTAAACCATATATATATATATATATATATATATATATATTGAACCGCTATTTTGGAATTCATCTTTGAAGGATATTCCTATACCATCCAGAAGGGAATATATTTTGAAACTTATTAATAATATTAAAGATTTTATTATTCCTTTATGTACTTTATTGATTTTTAGAATAAGGTTTTTATGGTATATTTATTTTCTAGATGGTATGAATTACATTCTTCATTATTGAATTATTTAATAGTGGATTTTCTCTAAATTATATATATATATATATATATATATATATATATATATATATATATATATATATATATATATACATGTGTGTGCGTATGTATGCATGTATATATATATACATATAAATGTATGTATGTGCGTGTGTGTATAATATAATAATTTTTTTTTATTTTCATTTCACATCTCAGAGCTCTTGTTTTCACTTGCTCCAGTTAATTCTCTAAGAGCAGACAACAAACTCTTGTCAAAATTCTCAGTGCTCCTCTCTTTCCTCTATACTTAAGATATAAATACTAACCTCAAATATAAAAGACAAGTTTTCTGAGAATACTGCATCATGACAATCCCAATTTCTCGAACAAATTTAGAAAGTCCGGTTGTTAATGCTCGCAATGCCCCACCAGCTACTAGATGACAATTACCTTCTTTATTGTTTGTATTAATGATTTATACTTTTCAATCTTTTCTTGTTCTTTGTCATCCACTCGTACATTCGCAGCTATGGCAATATCTATTATCTTGGTTTCCTTCACCATTTTGTCAACTACATCAATGTCTGGTCTCCGAGCATCAATCAATGAATCGCATTGGATTACAAAATCCCACAACATCTTATATTCATTATTCTTGCTGACTGTTCTTCCCACTCTTAGCCAAGTTATCATGCCTCCCTTCGTTCTATTTTAGAGTCAATTTGATGAATCACACACATTGTGAGAGACTGTTTCGTATTTGCTGCCGTATAGGCATTTCACTACTTTTACCTATTTCGAACTTGCTGTAATTTGTTCCCAGAGCTTGTTCCCGGACACTGCCTATCAATGCCTCAGTGTATTCTTTCAAATAATTTTTTTCTTAGCCACTTCCAGGTGCTAGTCTTGCTTTTTCCTTCCATTTCGCTGAGGTATTGCTCATGCATCGTTTTCCTTTTGCAGCTGTTTAATATTTCTTCGCGTTCTTATTTGTTAGATATTTTCCGCCGTGTCATATTGTTACTAGTTATCTTGTTGCCATTTCTAAAAGCATCAACCAAAGGTTCAATCTACTGTTTCACGTACCATCAGGACTGTGTTCCTCATTAGCAACACAGATCTCGCAGAATATGTTGTCTATTCCTCCCTAGTTTCTAGGTACATACGGTGTATCGACATCGCTTTCAGGGTGCTGTTCTTTGTTCATTATAATCACTTACCTATTTTTTCTATCAATTTTCTCAATTACATCCTTTTTCCATCGAACAACACCTGCATCATATCACACTAAGGAGACAGGCCATGTAATCAACTTGTTTTGTGCCTACAGTAGAAAGTATTATCCTTATCATGACCATCATCATCATCATCATCATCATCATTGTCATCGTCGTTGTTGTTTTTGTTTTTGTCGTTAAACAGTGAACAAATTTAACTGATCGATATATTAACCAACTGTTTGATCAATTAGCCAATCCATTGATCGCCATTGAATACCAAAATGAATTACGCGCGATTTTCCTTCCATTCTTATTGTTCTTTATCTAGGCTAGATCTACTAACATTTATTCTGAGATATATGTGAGTCAGTATGTTTGCAAGATCGAATACATCGCAGCTTCATTGTTGTTAATTTGTTCGAGTGGGGTTTGATTATTACTTGTTTATCTGCGCTGAGAGTATATGGGCGTGCGTGCGCGAGTATTCCGGAGCCTGCCTGTTATTTTCTGTGATTCTTATTTCTACACTATATGATAAAT
>NC_142929.1:166442966-166452966 GCF_046866305.1 Octopus bimaculoides | reverse complement strand
TTAAGTTATGTCTATTAAAGAGCTTTCTGTAACTATGGTTGACTGGAAAATGTCTATCTATTAGTGCTAAGGAATACTTGCCTATATTAAAGGTCACTTCGGCTGAGTAGGGGTGTGTGAACCAGATGGTTTTCCTATTCCTATGTTTCTTTTTTTTATTCTTGTACTGGTTTCAGGTGTATAGGTTATTTCCTCGCTAAATCCACTATCTTCTAGAGCCTTATTGTATACTGGGGCAACGCTATTAAAAATGTCCATATCGGAGGAGAGGCTAGAAATTCTTTTGCTAATGTTTTCATCTACATTTTTAAACACTATGGGTTAGCAGTCATTCTAATAGTTCTTTTGACTTAATAACGGTCAATCACACAATAATTTCCCTTTGTCTAACGGTCATTTTCATAGTATTTTTTTCGATGGCCAGATAACTGAAGAGATGGCGGCGTGGGTTTCTCCTTGACATCCGAAACTCGGAGTTTTATCATGGTTACCGAATAATTGTCATATATTACATATGCCACACATTATATATTGTATATGAACGGCTGATTGCATTTTAAATGTTATCCACAGAAATTGTTGACAAAGTCCCAAAGCGAAATGAAATAAAAAGGAAAGCGTTCGTAATAAGCAACAGAGAAATACAGTTAGAAAATCCCTCCTTTGCACCCGGAAAAAACACACAAAGCCTTGTGTATGACTTGTAAAGGAAACATTAAATGTAACTGTTGGATGAACCACCACACAAGGCAAATTTTTACTGGAACTAGGAAAAAAAGAGATAACACGCAGGGTACTTCAAAAACAAAAGCACGTGAGAGGTTTTTTTCTCACCCTCTCTCTCTCTTTCTCTCTCTCTCTCTCTCTATCTCTCTCCCTCTCTCTATCTCTATCTCTCTCTCTCTCTCTCTCTCTCTCTCTCTCTCTCTCCTCTACTGTTCTCCACTGTTAGAAGGGAAAACGGCAAAATAGAAAAATCAGTTCTATTTTATTTTAACTTCAAATGACTTTGAAGTTTCTTTTTCCCTATCCCTATATCTCCCCTTTCTTTTTTCCACTGTTAAAAGAAAAAAATGAAAGAACAAAAACATCGATCGTATTTAACTTTAATTTCTAAATGACGAGAGAATTCAAAATCTTGAGTTATGTGATGCTGAGGAGATTAGAAGAAAGGTGAAAGGGTACAATCCAAGATGACTGGAAAGTTTTATAAATGAATTATATGGAAATATGGAAATAGTCTATGCTCTCTCCCTTCTTTTCACTCATTGAAAAATATTTCACAACATAAGGAAAACAATAATACAAACCTAGAAGCGGTTCTCTCCCCTGAGTAGCATATTATACAAGCACACACATATATACACGCACACAAATACACACACACTCACTCACATATTTACACATACACACACACACACACATGTAACATATGGTATAGTATTAAACGGGGCAAATTTTAACCATTTCTCCGCAGCCTAAAAAAAATTATGAACAACCTTTATCGATTTTCAAACCTTATTGGTTTCTTATCAGAGGCGTCCCCTACATGCACATGTGTGTGTGTGTGTGTGTGTGTGTGTGTGTGTGTGCCTACGTGCGCTTGTGTGTGTGTGCGTACGCAATATATACATATATTCAAATAGACAGACAGACAGACAGAGAGAGAGACAAACAGACAGATAGATAGATAGATAGATAGATAGACAAATAGATGTATCAACGTACACGTCGAGTCTTCACACTTGATACAACGCCAAGATCTTCTACCCTAGAATTTCAAATTAAATATGTTTTACTGTCCTCCGGAGGCAAGAGGGAAGTTGACGTAACGACATTAATGTTTGCTCCTCAATGTTGGGTGCTTATATAGTTGAGGCATGTGAGAACACTGTAACATGGACACGTGATAGGACTGTATTCTTTTCTTTTATTATTCGTGTCAGATTTTATTTTCAAATTCTGATATTTCATCCCGTTTTATTCAATATTAGTGGCTTACATGCGTAAAAGTTCAGTATACGAAAAGAATTTTCGTTGTTTCATTTGAGTATTCAAACAAGGTAATGCACGGGAAGTACTTAAAATATGGGTAGCGTATCTTTTCTTTTTCTTTTTAGCTTGTTTTGCATTAAACTCATGACATCTACAAAATTTTGAACAGAATTTTTGTTGAGTTTGCTTTTTCACTTGATTTAGACTAAAATTAGCATGGTGATTTCAAAATTACAGTCAGTTTTCTTCTATCACTTCATTTTCTTTCTGCAGCTTACTCTGAATAAGAGCTATTTTATTGCCTACTTTTATTATTTTATTGACTGAGGAATATTGACTGAGGAATATTGACTGAGGAATATTTTCGAAAATATTTTTCGTTGTCTTGCTCTTCATAACTAGTCCTACCTAATTTGATAGCGCTGGGTTTAGAAACGCCCTTGGAAATTTTCCATCACATCAAGTTATTCGTTAAACAGGAAGTCTTTTTTCTTTAAATGTCAATTTTGCCATTAAATGCAATAGTGAAATAAGAAATTAACACAAGCCAAGTAGTACGTTTTATTGTTTAACACATATATTACACAAAATGTTTAGTTTAATAGAGTAAAATGTTTAATTATACAAAATGTTTAATTACATATCTTAACATAGATATTTCTGTCAAACTGGAGTCTCAGCTTCTTTAGGAGGGAACTTTTTCTTTGCTGCTTTGCGCGAATAACTTGCATCACGGCAGTCTCTTTGCAGAGACCAGCAGTAATCAACCATAATGCTTGTGTTCCACCTGCCGTCATACCTTGTCTCTATGGTCTCGATGTCTTGGTGGAATCTTTGTCCTTGCTCATCATTATTGCACTATGATTTTCAGTGAAGTAGTCCAGTTGGCTGTGGAGGAAATGCACTTTTACACTCCTGTTGTAGCCCAGCACCCGAAAACTAGTCAGCAGAGCCTGCACAAGTTCGTCATAATTTGATGACTTCCTGCTACCCAGGAAACCAGACACAATTGTAGCAAAAACATTCCAAGCTTCTTTTTCGAAGCCTGACATAGTCTCCAAAAACTGCTCGTCCTTCAATAGTCACAGAATTTGTGGCCCGCCAAACACTGCAATCATAATTTTCTCACAAGACAAAGCTGGTAGATTACTGTTTAAATATTTGAAACAGCCACTGTCTTAATCAAAACTGTTAACAGTTATAAATTAAGGAAATACAGAGCATACATACTATGAAGTTCTTTTACAGTTCTTTTAACATGTTGGGGAAAAAGTGCTCTTAACCTATTTGATTTCATATTAAAACATTAATGGCACATTTTATAAGAAATAGTTAAAGGTTCGACAAAACTTGTCCCACACTAAATCAAGCACAGCATGGGCGTAAATGCAGATAGTTTTCTCAGATATGTGACATGTATGAAGTCAAGGACCACAGAAAGTGTTGTTTATTATATTAACATGTAATTGCATAAAGGACATTTCTGCCATCATCATCACATTTAAAACTGGTTAAATTGAAAGCAGTGGAAGTTGTTCGGGTGTAATATTTTTATTTACTGACGATACTTAAATCATGACTTGTGTTTTCACTTTTGTAAATGCATTTCCTTTGAATGTTATAGGAAAACTGTTTTCGAAGTTAAGTCAGACTCCATGAATGGGTCTGCATTTGATGAACTCAAATCTATACTTAGAGATAGTGACAAACCGGAATTGCTGGGAAAATGGACAATTAAGTTGTGAAAAAGATTTGACGTGATAAATTAGGTTTCATTTTTAAAATCAGCACACCAAAATTCCAAGGAATCATGTCTCCAACATCAGAGAACAAAAGCCATGCACATCAGTGTAATCAACTTGTTTAGATGTGTGTATTTTATAAAGCATTTGTCTCAAAATTTCAAAAGCTCTCCTGTTCTGAAAAGTAACTTCATCAGGCTTCGCCTAGAGCTTGGTGAAATGAATAAAGTGTTATGCACCGAGAATCAGGTGTGAACGCTATCTCACTGGTGAGATATTTGTTTGGGTAATATTCTCCATTTTCATACATATATCAAAGTAGGTGAGTTAGCTAACATAGATTATACTAATTAGTCATAATACTGCCTATGAAAAACCGTAACAGATGCAATCATGATTTAAATTCATAAGAACGAAACGTTAATTCATCAGTTCTAAATTCAAATTTACTTCAGAAACCAAACACGTCTAGTGATACATGTGCGGATGATTTTGCTTACAAGTACAGATTATAAGTGCATTACGAATAGGCATCACCGTGTGGTTCAGAAATTAGCTTCGCAACCACATCGTTTCGTGTTCAATCCTATTGTGCAGCACCTTAAGAAACTTTTTGGTATTACGCTCAAACACAAACCGGTGCCTTCTGAGTGAATTTACTAGAGAAGATAGTGAAATCCAGTGGTATATATACGTATCAGTCACTCTATCAATCTCGCTTTCCCTCTCTTTTTCTCCCTTTCTTTCTCTCTTTCCCTCTTTCCCTCCCTCTCTCTGCCCGCGCGCACACGCTTCACACATATATGCTCATAGATAGATAGATAGATAGATAGGTTTCTTATCGGCTACCTTTCGGGTGGATAACTTATTGTATGAGTCGAGAGTATCAATCAACTTCATGCCCCTATCAATTTATCCTTAACTTAGAAATGATTAGTTAACTTTTTCCGTATGCTCGTATGTGTGTATGAAAATTATATATGCATGCGTGTGCGTTTGTGTGTGTGTGTGTGTGTGTGTGTGTGTGTGTGTGTATCTATGTGTGCGTGCATGTGTGTGTATCTATGTGTGCGTGCATGTGTGTGTATGTGTGTGTGTCTGCGTACTACTTGTAACACGTAACCCAGTATAACCTATGAAATTGTCGAGTAATAAGAGAATAGCGGGAGAAAAGTAGGTAAAATAATAAGAGAGAGAAAAAGAGAGAAAAGCGAAAGAGTAAAAAGATCTTATAGAGTGCGCATCAGAATTATTAGGATAAAACTTAGTTGGAAGAGGATGCATGGCGTTCAATCATATAATAATATAAATAATAAATTAAATTAATACAAACAAAAAAGAAATGAAAAAGTAAGTACATAAAAACAAATGAATAAAATAAATAAAACTAAATTAAACTAATGTGAATAAACGGGGGATACTGATAATGCAGACACCATGCACATTCCCACACACATTTACTAAACATAGACACACACAGGGATATACCCATACGCCAATAAAGACACATACAACAGGAATACAAAATGGAAGATCGTTCGTAAGGAGAGACACAAAAGAGAAAGAAGAAAGCAAAGGGCCACTGACGAAGTCACAGAAGTGTGACGGAAGAACTCTGGCCGAAATACAATTGATATGAAATAAAGCTGAATCAAGTGAACCCCAAATACATAGTGCGTGTGTTTTCATTGGCTAACCTGGCAACATGACCATCTCCAAATACCACTATATATATATATATATATATATATATATATATATATATATATATATATAGGAAGAGAGAGAGAGAGAGAGAGAGATACACATGCACACACACACGCACATACACACACACACACACGCACACACATACACACACACACACATGTAACTTGGATAACTTAGATAACTTAGATTGGTTTCGGCCATTATCGGCCCAGGCCATGACTAACTCAATAGCACCACATGGAAATGTCTTTTAGTTAATTATTTCAAGATACCATGGGCCACTCAATCAGAGAGTTGTTGTTGGTTGAGATCAATTCAGGTGTAGGTGGTTTATCCGGTATTTCCAGGAGGAATTTGTCCAACTACCGTTTGAAAGTTGTGGGGTCTTTTTCTACTTTAATTTCTTTCGGGATAACATTGAAAAGAGCAGCACCATTTGCAGTGAAGAATGGTGTCGTTGTAGAGAATAGAGGTTCAACTGTTTAAGTCGAGCCCAATAATTAAGTCCCATCATGCCATTTACTTTTTAGTGATTGATCTTTGTGGCGCTTCGATCTTCATTATGTCTTGTTTTTTGTAGGGGGGGGCACAATGGGCTGCAGTATTCCAGGTGGGGCCAAGCGAATGTGGAGAAGAGAAGAATGATGGTTTCATAATCCCTAGATTGAAAAGTTCTGAGGACCTATGAGCACACAGGAACATCGACTTTTTTTATGTGCACACTCCATTTAACGTTGCTGGCGACAGTTACACCTAAGACTCTGATATTATCTCACGCTTCAAGTAGGTCTCCTGACGGTAGTGCATATAATTGTTTGAGTGTGCCCTCTCTTCCAAAGTGGATGAGCTCAAATTTTTCTTCGTTCAACTGCCTATTGTTTTTCTTTTTGTGCCCACTGGGTTACTGCGTATAGGTCCCATTGAAGCATCGTTCGATCATATGCTCCCTTAATGACTTTCTGGAGCTTAGAGTCATCTGCAAATATTTTAATGGTGTTATGTTCAATGGAATCTGCAATGTCATTGATATAGACAATAAAAAGAAGTGTACCCAACACAGTACCCCGCTGATGACTTTTGCTGGTCTTGAGTGGATGCCATCAACTACAACGTGCTGGATCTTGTTTGTTAGGTAATACCTAATCCATTGAAGTAGCTTTCCACCGACTCCAGCGTTGGATAGTTTCTATAGCACTATATTGTGCTCGACTCTGTCAAAGGCTTTACCGAAATCAAGATATATGACGTCAGCCTTGGAGCCCTCAGTTCATTTAAGATGTTATCAAAGTGGTGGAGGAGCTGCGTTAGATTTCCCTCCCACTACGAAAGCCATGCTGGTTGTAATTTAAGAGATGATTTTGTACTAGGAAGGCTGTTATTCTTGATCTCAACACTCTCTCAAATACTTTGATGATATGTGAGGTGAGTGAGATTGGACGGTAGTTTACAGGGAACGATTTATTCACCTTTTTAAAGATAGGAACGACTGACTGGGAGAGATTGTTATGAGGGATAAAACGGCATCCAGTAATTTCCTCCACAGATTTGCAAGAGGAGCTGCATGTTGTTGTCTGCATTCCTTCAGCACTCTAGCAGGGAACGTGTCCGGACCCACTGCTGAATTAGTTTTGATTTCTTTTAATGCTGTTAGGATATCAGTGGCGTCGAAGGTTATGTTGGAAAGGACATGTTGAGGATTCAAACAAGCAAAGCTGCTTGAGTCAACTGAACCAGGGTCATTGAAGACAGAGCAGTATTGATTTTGCATGATCTCAGTCATGGCTTTGGCATGACTGTGAAGGATGCCGTTTCTGTCAACCAGTGGACCGATAGAGGAAACTGTGATCCTATGTGTTTTTGCGAAAGAATAAAAGACCTTAGGATTATTCTTGATGTTTTTAATAGCCCAGGCTTCGTCTGCAGCTCTTTGGTCGTTTATGAGGGTTCTCATACAGTCCTTAAGTTGTTGCTTCTTTGATTCCAAAGGTTGTTAACGTTCTCGATTGGGGGTGATGTTGATGGTGGTATTTTAGACTATTGATATTTCGGTTTAGTCTTTTAATTCTCCTGGTGAACGCTTTGCTCTGTTTTGGAATCCTGCATCTACTGTTATTTATGAGTCGTGAGGGTGTGTGCTTTGACCATATGTGGGTAACTGTGTCCTCAAATAGTTGTGTGCATTTAGACGTGTATTTAGACATGTATTTGAATATATTTGTGCACATATGGGTATGTGCACGTGTGTGCGGATATGTATATGTGTACATGTATGGTTGCATATATATGTGCACATATAGGCGTATGTGGGGGGGGGGTGCATGTATGTGTTTCACGCTAGTGTGAGGGAGTATATGCATATAGGTACATGTACGTGGTGTGCGTGCGCGCATATGTATGTACATGCACGCATACACGATTTCTATGAGCATTTTTACCTTTTTACTTTCGCCCCTTCTGATTTTCCTCCTTATTTAACAGTCATTCTAATAGCAATTTGTCTTAATAACGGTCAATTACATAGTAATTTCCCTTTGTTTAACGGTCATTGCATTTTTTGATTGCCTTGATAATGACGAGATGCCGGAGCAGATTTCCGCCCCGACATCCGAAACTCAGAGTTTTATTATGGCAACCGAATAATTGTCACATATTATATTACACACACACAGAGATAGATAGATAGATAGATAGATAGATAGATAGATAGATAGATAGATAGATAGACAGATAGACAGATAGACAGATAGATAGATAGATAGATAGATAGATAGATAGATAGATAGATAGATAGATAGATATGCACATAAATATAGATGTAAATACTTATTGATTTATGTAGACACGCATATGTACATACATGTGTGTGTGTGTATCTATGTGTGTCTATCTATGTGTGTGTTTATTCACACGAACAGTCAGAACAGGATGCAATACTTGTCGAAAACAGAGTTCAACGCAAATAAACAGTCAGATTATTAAAGAAATTGTATGAATTAGAGAAAGACATAGCCGAGTTGGGAATAAGAGCTACATTAACATAATGATATAAAATTATTTTGTAAGAGAAGTAGATAGAATTAAAGACCAATTTTGAGATTGACCTGATACATTCTTCGCAAATATACTAACTGCGTTGTCAAGGCACAAAAAAGAAAAACCAATGTAGTAAATACAATGTAAATAGAAGGTCCGTGACTTACCCAACCATAATGATTCCGCTATAATCTGATTCCTATCCAAATATTGATCGACTATCTTCAAGGCGGGGGTTCTCAGTCAGTAAATAAATACAACTGATTAATGGGGAATCTTAGACAGAGTTAAGAAATGCCACAAATATGTCACCTCTCGAGCCAACGTTAGATTTAGGATTTCTTTATAATGTTTTTATTCTTCTGAATAGAAATTAGAAAATTATTGACCAAATCGCCTTTACAGTGCCTACACATACGTGTGTGTGTGCGCACACACATACATATCTACACACACACACACACACACACACACACACACATACATATATATATATATATATATATATATATATATATATATATATATATATATATATATATGCACATATATATATACACACATGTATATGTATGTATATTCATTCATATATATGTATGTATACATATGTATATATATATATGTGTGTGTGTGTGTGTGTGTGTATATACATATATATGTGTGTATATACATATATATATATGTATGTGTATATATACATTTATATATATTCTTTTATTCTTTTACTTGTTTCAGTCATTCGAGTGCGGTTAGGCGGGATCACCGCCTTTAGTCGAACAAATCGACCGCAGGACTTATTCTTTATAAGCCTAGTACTTGTTCTATCGGTTTCTTTTGCCGAACCGCTAATTTACGGTGACGTAAACACACCAACATCGGTTGTCGTGCGATGTTTGTGGAACAAACACAGAGACACAAATACATATATATGTGTGTGTGTATGTGTGTGTATGTATATATGTATTTGTGTGTCTGTATATGTATATATGTATATATATATATATATATACATATACGATGGGCTTCTTTCCATCTATCAAATCCACTCACAAGGCTTTGGTCGACCGAGGCTATAGTAGAAAACACTTGCCCAGTGTGCCACGCAGTAGGACTGAACCCGGAACCAAGTGATTGATAAGCAAATGTTTTACCACGCAGCCACTCCTACATAAATACATATATACATACATTTATATGTGCTTGCTTGTCTATATACACACTCACATAGACATACACACAGAAACACACAAACACACACACACACACATACACACACACATATTTGTGGATATAGGACATGCACACATGTGTATATATATATATGTATATACGCTGAGTCATACATGTATACGTGAGGTTTTTGCTCTGTATTATTAATTCACTATATTTAGTCATAGGGTTATTAATGTCATTTCATTCACATGAATCATTGTTTTTATGGTATATTTAGTAAATAAAGCATAACCGACTTAAAATTCTTCGATTCAAGTTTTTATCGTGTAGATTCATATTTGCAGGGA
>NC_142929.1:166407966-166437966 GCF_046866305.1 Octopus bimaculoides | reverse complement strand
TGTGTGTGTGTGTGTGTGTGTGTGTGTGTGTGTGTGTGTGTGTGTGTGTGTGTGCGTGCGTGTGTATTTTTGTGTGTGTGTGTGTGTGTGTATAGCGGAAGACAAAAGAGTAAATATAACCGTGCACAAGACGCGACCAGAATATCGATACGAATGTTAAAAACTAAGGACATCGTATAAATATTAAATTGAAGATCAATGAGGGGCAACAAATTAGAAATGTCATTAATATTTTGAACTTAAGATCATCTTGAGAAACGCAAAGATATGAAAGTGTCGAGAAGAACAAAAATGGATGTAACAGAGAAATATAGACGCAGGAGTGGCTGTGTGGTAAGTAGCTCGCTTACCAACCACATGGTTCCGGGTTCAGTCCCACTGCGTAGCGCCTTGGACAAGTGTCTTCTACTATAGTCTCGGGCCGACCAAAGCCTTGTGAGTGGATTTGGTAGGCGGAAACTGAAAGAAGCCCGTCGTATATATATATATATGTGTGTGTATATGTCTGTGTGTCTGTGTTTGTCCCCACCAACTTCGCTTGACAACCGATGCTGGTGTATTTACGCACCCGTAACCTAGCAGTTCGGCAAAAAAGACTGATAGAATAAGTACTAGGCTTACAAAGAATAAGTCCTGGGGTCGATTTGCTCGACAAAAGGCGGTGCCCCAGCATGGCTGCAGTCAAATGACTGAAACAAGTAAAAGATTAAAAGAGTAAACTCGTTAGGTGATACTTGAAAAGGATAGCATGCATTTTTTAAACATAACTGAAAGTGACAGAGAAGGTATAATGTTTAATACGTGTAAGATAACATAAAGGATAATGCAGGGTCAGTACGCGCGCGTATCACAGTACACATGTATATATATGCATATGGGTTTTTGTGCTATTAGTGTGTATGACTAAATATTTGGGATTTAGTGTGTGTACATAGTGACACCAGAATGAAGAAAATAGTATATATGGATGCATTGTTACGTTGAGTGCATTTGCATGCACGCTTCTGTGCATATATATGTATGTCATTATTGTGGTTGTGTATTTCGTTGTTGCATTATTTTATAATACTGGTTTGTTGCTTTTGAACACTGGTCATATATTTGTAGTACATCGTGGCAGCGCTAAGCAGTTATATGTATAAATGCAAGATTATTACCAATTCATGTATACTTGGGGCATGTTCGAACCAGTAAGCAAGCTATTCAATGAGTTTTGTTATGGGGAAAATTTCTCGCTGTAGACAAATGGTGTAAATACACCAAAGTCAGCTGGCAACGCCATCTACCCAGACTGTGAGATGAAAGCATTTCGGAGAGGTTATCTCCTCTTCAGTCACAGGAACGGAACAGGATACGCTGCAAGTTGACAATGGACATTGTCTCTCTTATATCTCAGTCATCGTACAATGACTGGTAGCGCATTTATGCATATCACTGCTTAACGCTTCACCCCACTAATTTGTTAACGGTGAACCGCCGTATCGCTATCAGTCATTGTACGATGACTGGGATGTCACAAAGGGAGACAATCTCGCTGCAGACTCTGTCCAGTTTATGTGACTGAGAGGTGATAACCTCTCTTAAATGCCTTCATCTCACAGTCTGCGTAGGCGATTTTGGTGTATTTACACCATTTGTCTACAGCAAGAAATTTCCTCCATGACAAATGACAGTGAATGGCTTTCTTATTGGTTTGAACATATCCCAAGCATATTTAACTGATAACCTTGCATTTCTAGTACACTATCTTGGTTTGGGAGGCTCGTCGATATTCGCGTTTTCTGGAACTTTCATTGTGGACTTTCTGAACAAGTCCATCTACTTCAAACATATCTGTTTCAAGTGATTGTGAAGTCGCGTTATCTTTGAACTTCGATTACATATTTAAACTTCCCGTAGTACATTAGGTTAAATTTCCTATGTTCAAAGATTGGTCTGCATCGCTTCATTATCTCTAACTAGCTTGATGCGTGGACATTCCACGGTATAGTCAACTTCTGCAACATCCTTGGTATATATTATATTTCAAAAATAATTTCCGCTGCTGCGAAATAGATTGCCCTGAAAGCATTATTTCAACGCAGAGCAACATGTGAACTTCAATAATGCTTTTCCGTTACATACATTACTGTAAGATGAATACATGCAATTCTTTTCTGATGAAAAATTGTTTATGAAGTTTCACTGCAGCTAGATCAATTTCTGTTCACATATATCTCTTTCATTAACTGCTGTTTATGAGTGGAATGGATCAAATGAAAAGCAACGACTGGTTTGGTTTATTAAACATGAATGCAATAATTTAATATGAGAGTGCGTGTGTATGTGTGTTTGTGTGTGTGTGTGCATATGTATGTAAAAATATATATATAATTTTCCTATATAAAGAAATATATACATTCACTTCAACTACATATGAATTCATCGCACAGAAACGCTACACTAAATATATGGTGTAAATATGGTACAGAAAAATATGGTATACAGACACTAAAACCACAAAGTTTTTATGTCATAATAGTCCATTACAGCTATCCAAGCGAAGCTGCCAATATAATAGTTAGCTAGAAAATTATAAACAAACTAACGTTTCACAATTAACTAACAAAATGTACGTACATATATCTTTCTAAATATTTTGTCAGTTTTTGCTCTCAGGAATGTGTATGTCTACATGCCACTCCACCAATAATTTACGCTCTTGCGTAAATTTTCTCAATTTATTCAGCGTTTAGTGTGTACACACAACGAAAGAAAAATAAGACGACGGTGTAACCTTACTGGGTTTGTTCGTTTAAACCTACTTATTTCTATATATCATATGTTCGTTTACCTATAATGATGCCACAGTGGAAATACACATGTTATTCCTCCTGTAACTGTGTTTTTCAGGTACATAATTATCATTACGTTGTGGTTTTGCAAGGGTTTTTTGCATGATTTGAGAAGGATTACCGGGAGTCCACCCGGGCCAGCAGCTGAGTTTGCGTTTACCTCATCCATGATCAGTAGTAAATCTTCTCCGATGTTGATGTAATCAATTGCTACTGCCCCCTTTTCTAAATGTGCAATGGTTAAGAACTCTATAAGTTTGGTGACTTACAAGTGAGGTGAAAACACATTGAAATTGTTCCTTCAGCGTTTCACTTATCCTCATTGGGTTACCCGTGAGGTAATCAATTTTATTGATGAGTGTCCCTACCATGCAACTAACGGAAGCAGTTTCTTTGGTATGCTTAAAGAAGGTTTTAGGTTTTGCTTTTATATTTTCTGTAACCCAGGCTTCTCTGTTCTCTTTTATCATGAGAGCTTTTCAAATTTTTCGCAGTCTCCTGGCACACACACACACACATACCGAAGGGCTTGGTAAAAATTATTAATTGTTGATTTATTAATAAATTAATAAATTGATAAACCTTTACCCTTTTAATTGTAATAATTATTCACTCCCTGATAGTAAACCGCAAATTTTCTGCGGTATTGCTTGTGACGCACATGGTAATTTCTTGAGGAGGAAATAGTGGACTGGCTGGTCGAGGTAGGTTCGGTTGTGCTTTCAGGTTGTGCCGATGCATGAATGAATGTTCATTCGTTCATGCATGCACAGTTTGCTAGCATAGTCGAATTTACTACTAGAATATCATACCGATGAAGGAAATTGAGTACTATCGCTCATAATCCAGGAACGCGTCTATGATTAACTTCGAACGGTTAGTTCTCATTTGTTTTTTCTTCTTGTTCTTGCCTTTGTGAGTTACAAGTAATGCTATCTGTTGGAGTCTCAGCTTTTTTAGCTGCTATTTCTGAACTTCGGTATGTGGTGAAGCAAATGTTTGCTGATCCCTTAATTATGTTTATATATATATATATATATATATATATATATATATATATATATATATATATATATATATATATATATGTATATATATATAATGTAAAGATCGAGAAGGTGAATGACAAGGACCTTTTTGTGTGCACAGTCTATGACAGACCATGTCTGTCCTTGGCTGGCCTCAAATCTCACCTGCGAACCCATGGAAAACAAATCTCATCCAGCTATTCTAATTATATGTTTGTGCACACGTTTCAATGTGGTGTGTGCCAGAGGGTTTGCAAATCCAATGGGGGTCTTAAAAGACATGTTAGGATCCACAATGAGCAGAACTTACTTGCAGGTATTGGTAGTGCAAATCAGAGGTGCAATCTGTGTGGGTGTTTTTTCAAAACACTGTCTGGTTTAAAAAGCCACATCAGACGCCATGAAAGGGCTAAGGTGTAGGTGCAGGAGGTGGTCAAACTCTGTGTAAGAAGTAGACAACCACCATATATATATATACATATATATATATATATATATATATATATATATATATATATATATATATATATATATATATATATATATATATATATATATATATATATGTATGTATGTATGTATGTATGTATGTATGTATGAATGTATGTATTCCTCATCAAACGTCGCACTGGGAGCTAATAAATCACAGAAAATCAGGTTTTCTACCACTTTTAAATTTCAGCAATAATAAAAAAAATATTGGATGGAAGAAGAAAATTCGTTTCCGTGTCAAATTTTACTGCTTCTTGCGAAAATCTTTATCTTCGTTTCTGTTTTTTGCATAGTTCTTTTGCAATGCTTTCTGTATTCATATTGAGAGAAATATATTACTTCACAACAAAACACTTCTAAAATTTACATCACTAAATCATGTTGAATTTGAAAATATATTATAATTTAATAAACGAAAACAGAAAAATAAATTAATAGTTTAACATTGGTATAAAACTTCTCGACATGAACAATATTGAATGGTTTCTTTGACTAAAGAAATATTCAATTGAAGCAATATTGAATTCATATTTCTATCATAGAAAACGTTTATTAACACATAGACTTATCATGTATGCACAAACACTCACACACACACACGCACACACGCACACACGTACACACACGCAAACACACACACACAAACTCACGCGCACACATACAAACACTCATATATATAAATTGTGAATACATACATATATTACATACACACATATATATATATACATGTGTGTGAATGTATGAGGTGCGTCAATGTATTGATACACCTTGCATTCAACTTTTAATCGGGACACTTCTTGCATGAAGTGTCCACGGGGAGGACACGATTTTTTCTACAAATGGAAAATAGCATAAGTGCTACCAAAGAATTTCCGATGATTTTGCCCCACACGGAAGCATGATAATTTTCTTTCCTTCTGCTATCCATACATCAACTGCACCAAACCAAATAAATCTGTAACCAATACAGTCATTTAACAATTAATATGGTCTCTTAGTCGTTGGCGCTTGCCTTTCAATCACAAGCCTTTGGTATAATCATGCGGGGGAGATCTTTTATTCCGCTTTTCAATTCCCGAATAACTTGTCTGTTGTCCTTCCTAACTCCAATGTTCCAAATGCGTAAGACTTCGCGGAACGCACTCAAAACATTTCACCTCTAGTGGAAGCAATAAATCTTTTATCGCCAAATTTAATTTACCAAGGCCTCCATAGTTTAGAACTATCCTTTCATATCCTTAGACCACACTATAAGGTCAGTTTTAATTTCGCTACTACAATGTGGTCTAGAAACACAAGTGCTTCTTTCAATCATTACCACCATGCAAAATATGCGCCTCTATATCTATTGCCTATGTTCTTACATCGCAATTCGTCCCCTTTTTGGAATCATACGACACATCTTAGAATCGACTTCCATTCCATTGATATTACTGGATTGTTATTTTAGGTCAAGGATACTGAAGACATGGTTATGCCTCTAGGCATACAGTACAAAGGATGAATGCATACTTCTTGAACATGTGAATGAAGATGAACTGATGTTTTACTTCTGTAACAATGGCAATCAGCAATGCTACTCCAATCATATCTTTTTTATATTCGCCAGGAATGAAAGCTTTCCGTGCAAAATATAGAGGACAAATTACATCTTGTCTGGTTTCGTTATCCAAAACATACTCAACTGCAGCTTCCTTTGCTCGGTTGTCTTCCTAACAACAGTGCTTTAGTCGGACGATTATCCTCTTGAATATGACGATATTTATTCTAGATTCCTCACTATCCAACCCTTATCATCTGTAACTCATTTATCACCGTTTACAATTTCATAAACGGCTTTTAACACACCGCGTTTAATCTCGGTCATCAATGTTTACAGTGGCTATATACACAGTGTGCTCCACGAATCCCATAGCTGCTTTCACTACTTTAAACCCTAGACCCAACAATCTGAATATCAAGCCTTCAAATTCTGCACCAAACAGCAGTTTTCAATGGTAGTTATACTTTGTGTGAATTTGCTATTAATTTAAGGGTCCTACTTGGACAAAGTCGACGATTTTAGAGTTCTCCTCTCTAACTCTTCTATTCAATTTTCCGCCACTTATAAGGTAGATTTCCGAAATCTGACTATGCGCCTTTGATAGATTACCATTCTTTTTTGTTATTATACTGTAACCATTACAATATCAATTCATCGAACAGAGCTGGGAGAATATTTATTTCGTTCGGTATTTCCACATAGGTAGTAATTCTAGGAGAATGCAGCAACAATAGACGCCAGTGAGTTGTGATATTCATTCTTTCCGAGCATCTTTCAAAGCCACATCTATATGTATAAAGATAAGTAACTCAAAGATGGTACACCTAATAATAATAGGGTGGTAAATCGCATTAATAACGTTGCAAGCAATGCGCTATAATTCTACCCAGACATCTAATAATATAGTGTGCATAATTTCATTAGAAAGATGTGCATTTACGAGTTCATGCCAAACAACACCGAGACATTGTCTTTCCTTCAGAATAAAATTAATAGATCATTAAATCCTAGATTTTGAGATTCAATGGTCCTGAATTGGTGTCTTTAAATGCATCTGTAAGCACCTTGACATTCTAGCTAGCACTCCATAAAATAGTCTACAATAGGATGTGTCAGATGAAGTAGTCTTTAAACACCAGCAGACCTTCTACTCAGCACCATTCCTGTTTTATGGTGTCGTATTTTCATATCATTGCAAATGATTCGAAAATACTCTGAGTCGATTTTGTAAATTTTGTATGCAACTCAAATATTGCCAATGCCATATTTGAAGCTCCCCTTTTCCCACAAATATCTCGATCTTTTTGATTTTAGCATCGGAAAAGCATAATGCATTTCAGGCCTAGAGGGAAACATTTCATCGGGAATTGAGTGTTGAAGGTATGTATTGAATAAGAGTCGCTGTAAACTGGGGAACAGACTCAGAATTATTTCCTTAGTTATGGTTAAAATTCCCACTATATGTTAGTGAATTATGCTTTAGGCAGAATTAGAAGTTTTCCGAGTAATCACCTCGTGATAGTTTCCTAAGTCTGTGAGTGTGTGTTCGCATTTCGTTTTCAAGTGACCGTTGTACATAATTATATGTAAAAACCGACACAAACAAAATATGAACATACTTGTCTGTACTTTTGAATTACTGAAAAATAGCACACTTAATAGTACAAATCTATAGTGGCTACAGCATATTAATATAAAGGTGAAAATATATATATTAGAGTATTTGTATAAATGGTACCAAAAAACAAATGTAAATTAATATAGAACCTGACATAAACAGAAATATTGCTTTCCTGTTCACAGAAATACATATGAAAGTGTCAAGAGAATAAACTATTAATGAGCTTACTCCATACACTCAGATATTCATACATACGTAGAAACACATACACACACACACATGTGTGCGTGTGTGTGTGTGTAAGTATATATATATATATATATATATATATATGTGTGTGTGTGTGTGTGTGTGTGTGTATGTGTATATATAAATATTTTGTTGCCTGCGTTTGGTTATTTCTGATCAGCTAACCTTTAACACAGATGTCGTCGATCAAATATGAGGCAACTCTAATATATGCCAAACTTAGCCGAGCACATATACATGTTTTCCTTCACAGCAATACCACTTATTATATCGACCACTGAATTGCTGAAAGGCTGCCATCACCACCAGAATATTTGAACTTATGATACTGTAACAATCTGTTGAAGGTAGCAAGGACAATAAAACATCGGACATAAATACATTAGTTCAATATCTTGCTTCATTGCTCTCGTTTCTTATTTCCAACACATTCCACCGATGCATTGTGCCTCGCCTTACTCGTAGTCCTTTACATTAAGCGTGAATATGTTCTAAAATATATTCAGATGACAATAATCACACTCTACGAAAACATGTCACTGTTTCTTATCAAACCTTGTTGGAAAAAATGGTGTTGAGATTCATATAAACAGGAATGCATTATTAATCAGTATATCTGTATATGGTTTTACATCTTTGCATTGTATCTCTATGCAAAACGCTTTATTACAAGCATACTCTAGACTGGGATAATAAATGAAGAAAGAATCTCACACTGGACTAATAAGCGTATAGCAAGCGTGAATTACCAGTAAATGGCGTTGAAGTCCGCACCTCTGATCAACGAAAATTTTCTGATTTATGGCGTTGCAATTGAAAACAGACATAGCTCAATGTGGTTTCTCTTACGTATGAGAATGGAAGCTGCTACGCTGTTGCTGAAACTACTAGGAATATCAGCTACAAATTTATCTGTCAAATGGCAGTCTATCGTCTTCATACTGGAAGGAAACAGTTGATAGTTTATTCATATATATTTATGAACTACAGGATTTCATGAATAGAACACGTTTTATCATAGATCCGTTCAATCATGCGTTTGTATAATTATGTATGACCTAAGAATAAAGATTAACAACAAATCAGAAACTGATAAAGTGAATCTATATATTCTCTTATTAATGTTTAATCTATATATTCTCTTATTAATGTGAATCTATATATTCTCTTATTTTCTATATTTTACAAGTAATACGACGATGTCACTAAAGAATTTTCATTCGCAGTTCTATGTAGAGTGACTTCCTTTTAAGTTTCTTTTGTTTGGTGGTCAAACATTTACCGTACAAACACAGACACTGACTATACCTATCTTTAAATTTTGTCTTTTGTTTTATCTTTGGTTAGATCTCTGCAACAACCTACACATTACAGTTATGTTTCCTTAGTGGTTAAGATTAATATTTATAAAAGCGTGAGCATTTATTCCATATGAGCTGCGATATTTCGATGAAATACATTTACTAACGTTAAATTCTACACTTCCTTACTCAACGTGAATAATAGGGATGGGTCCAACATGTTTCTATAAAACTTGACGTGTAGTACACTTTTTATACTATTTACAGATAGATGAACCACATTATGTGCAACTGTGAATCATGAAAAGAGGAACATGCTCACTTTTAACAGCTAATTTTAATATGAATTTATACTGACAATAAGCTCAAATGAAATCCCATGTTCATTTACATTATATCATTTGAATGTCCTTGATATCAGACTTAGTACAGATATTAGAATATCTAAGACTCTCATGCAACATATATTCAGAATTATACATGCAAATACATGCCTGTGTTGAAGACAAACAACTACATAGTCTCTTTCTCTCTCCCTTCTTCCTCTGCGTTTGTTGCAGTTAATGTGTTCTAATCTAATTATATTTGAATAGACAGAAGGTGATTGATTATCTGTATGGTTTATTATTTCGGTCGAAATCTTTCTCATTAAATTCATAAAAGGCAATAGTTTTAACACTAATTGAAAAATCAAGGGGAGACGCATAAGTTATGTACATCACACAAGAGAGCTGCACTCGCATTATGATTATATTAAAGGGAAATCAAAAAAGTGTATATGAACTCATTTCAGAGGACTCCACTTCATCGCTATTAGATATCTTCGTGGAGAGCAAATACATCGCATCCTATCAGGCTCTCCTTCAGTCAAGACCTGAAAGTAATTCACTTCTCTCGTGCATAGAGTTATATATATATATCAGGTATGATCAATAAGTATTCGGACTGTTACCATACTAACGAATCTAAAGCATGCAGAGTGAAGCCGCTTGGCAAAGATTGAACTCTGCTGCGCATGCGCATTAAATTTTAACATTCTAGCTAACTTCCGCTATTTACAGCAGTGCTTGCAAGGAAGGTGTTTAGCGTGTGATCGTCATATTGACCATGACAGAGAAAGTTGCCATGGCGATACCTGCTCAAACGCTTGCACAAAGTTGCAGAAAGTATATGGAGACGAGTGTATCAGCTGCACACAAATGTACGAGTGGTTTAGATGTTTTCAAGATGGTCGAAAAAATGTCGGTATTATTGCTTATGCATGCAGGGAGACATGGTTTCCTCCCTAGTAGTTAAAACGCTCAGCATTGTTGTACCGATATTTGTTTTTTGGTGTTAAAAAGCTCACATTTGCTGCCCTGTCCCATGTATTTGCTAGCCCTAGCTATAATCCCCCTGTTTATATGGTGTGTGTCACTCATTTCTCATTAAGTGCCCATACTGAATAAAGGTGGTGTATGTCTTTTGTTTTATTTCTGAACGAAGCCAGAAGCTGCATATATCTCTCTTTGAAGGTGTTCCCCGTCATTCCAATGTAAGGGCGTGTTGCTCCATTTAAATCTTTAATTCTGGCCTTGTATACTACTTTTTCCCCCAGAAAACCTATTGTTTATGAGACAGCTATCCGGAGATCTATAATTTCAGGACTTTGGAGAGATATTCTTAATGTGAGTTTTATTGTCGTTAAAAATGTTTGACCCTATATTGGGGAGGCAACTTTAGATAACTTCGACTGTAATTCTATTGAAGATTTTGTGGTATTTCTGCAAGGGAAGTCGTTATCTATGAGTTTTAGGAATATTCTAGTTAAGTTCGTGTCTACATTCATGCTATATATGGGAGGGAGGACCATAAAGTTTTCCCTGTATCCGTCCGTTAGGTTTATCTACAGCGTTGTAGCATGGGGCAACCATTTTGAAAGTAGCTTTATCAGCGGATAAGTTTGAAACACGCCTGTGATTTGAACCTATGTCAATATAGGAGATATCCTGATTTTGTTTCCGGTATGGTCTAAAGTTACCTGTGCTAAAATTTATATTAATTTCTAGGTAATTGACTTCTAAAAGCTTCGTGTTAATTATATCTCTAGGCTCAGTTGGCTAAATATTTGCATAGTTCTTTGTTTATCTTGTCCATATTGTGTCCATTTTTCGTTACGTACCACTCCGAGATCGTGGTTCTTATACAGCCCTATGTCAGCTATTTTATCTTCTTATGGATATCTAGGATATAATGGCCAACTAGAATCGCTATCTCTGCACCGTCATAACTCCCCATAGCTTATTCAAATAGTTCATCCCCATGCTTTTTCACCCAATGAGAATTATCATGAAAAAGTAGTGACTTCTTTGCATTCCTTATAATGGCTATATCAGTATTGATGCCGGTTACATGTGTTTACTAAATTCAGGTGACTTTTTAAGCAGGCTTTGGATATCGAGGAATAACACTCCACGATGTCGAACCATTCAGTACTTGCACTAATACTTATCTATTTAGTAAAGATTTGGGGGCTTGGTTAAAGTCTTCTATAATTCACCATATATACACACATATATATTCAAAAAACACAAAGGACGTTCAGCTCCAATTTTTTTCTACGAACACGCATATATATATATAAAAGCATGAATTTTCTGTAAGTATATCATATATGAGGAATCTTTCTAAAAGAAACGAAAGCGTTAGATATATACATACATACATACATACATACATACATACATGCGTGCGTGTGTGTGTGTGTGTGTGTGTGTGTGTGTGTGTGTGTGCGTGTGCGTATGTGTGTGTCTGTGTGTATACGTATACATACGTGTGTGTGATCCAGTATAGTCAACTTGAAACTTGACTAAATAGTAAATGGTCAAAACAAGTTGTATTAGTGTTAAATAAGTACCTTCAAACATAATCCTATACGTTTTCTTTATCTCTTGTTTTACAGATCCTGTATGGAGAGTTTATTATTTAACCTAGAATGTATAAGCTCAAGTGCATACTCTTTCTTATATTAGGTAGCTTAAATAACGCATTTTAACTTCTTAAAAGATTACAGAAACAGACACAAAAATCTGCAATACCTTTCATAACCAATTCCAATTTTTTTTATCAATACTACTTGTCAATATTTTTCATTTCCACCAACGGTTTCGGTTTATATTCAGAGATTACTGTTCAAAACATTTCTATTCAGTATTCAGAAAAAAAAAACTTTCGCTTAACAAAACTTGGTTGGGTGCGCTTAAGGGTAAATTAATGTGAGATTTTACTAATGGGTCTGCAGTTTCTACATAGTTAAGATTCATTGGATCTTTCCTATATACGCGTAGGAGTGGCTGCGTGGTAAGTGGCCTGCTTACAAATCACATGGTTCCGGGTTCAGTCCCACTGCGTGCGTGGCACCTCGGGCAAGTGTCTTCCACTATAGCCTCGGGCCGACCAAAGCCTTGTGAGTGGATTTGGTACACGGAAACTGATAGACGCCCGTCGTATATATGTATATATATATATATATATATATGTGTGTGTGTGTGTGTGTTTGTCTTTCCCAACATCGCTTGACAACCGATGGTGGTGTGTTTACGTCCCCGTAGCTTAGTGGTTCGGCAAAAGAGACCGATAGAATAAGTACTAGGCTTCCAAACAATAAGTTCTGGGGTCGATTTGTTCGACTGAAGGTGGTGCTCCAGCATGGCCACAGTCAAATGACTGAAACAAGTAAAAGAGTAAAAGAGTATAGCTACCGTATAAACCTGTATATCTGTTTAACTCTTCATATACGAAGTCGTACATACACAATTGTGTGCATTATTTTTGAAGAGGAGAGTGCGATATGAGTACCTAAAAAAAAAAAACAAAAAAAAAATACAAGTGATGTTTCTGTTAGCTTTTAACATATTTCGGAAGATTAGAACGTTGATGCATTGTGCGTTCGGAGAATAATAAGTCGTTATAGACGATAAGTATTGATGAGACAAGGGAATTTTCTACACCATTGTGTCTCTTCAATCAGTTTTCTCCGAAAATCGGAGTCTGAGCAAGAACGTAAAGCTGTGCTAATGTAAGCCACATTCTAAAGTAAAGCTATTTTAATGTTACCTAAATAAATGCAACGAATATACACGTAAAATACCCTAAGAAGCAGGAAATTAGTACATATCAGTATATACAGCTCAAATAAAATATAACTCAAAACATGAACCCAGAATAATATATTTATGTATCTATCGTATATCAATATCTATCTATCTATTTATCTATCTATCTATCTATCTATCTATCTATCTATCTATCTATCTATCTATCTCTATGTGGGTGTGTGTGTGTGTATTCAGCATTTACCTTTTTTTTTTTTTTTCATTTTAATACACCGACACCAACAGGTCATAAGCTAAAAAGTATGGATTATCTTTACCCTCTTGGTGCGGTATTTATCTACTTATTTTTTTTTATTAACTAACTTACATTTTTGTTAATTAAGAGTCGAATGGGTTAGTATTATACAGAAAATAAAGTAAATATCGAACACGGAATAGCTATGAAAACAGCTTAGAAAATTGGATTAATACCCCAAGAAGACAGAAAAACAGTTGGCAGTAGGTGGTTACAGAGACTCGAAGCCTATACTTCTACATTCCTCTCCTTACACAAGATCTAGAGATTTATACAGGGTGTCCACAAAGTCTGGGTACATGGTGATTAACACATACTTTAAAAAATTATTATTTCTTATATTTAATTGTTTATGTTATGATCTTATTTACTCCATGTACCCAGTCTTTGTGGACACTATGTAGTGTTATTCTCTGCAGTGTATTTATTTTTCTAACTACATGTAAATTTTCCCTCCATCATCTTCACAATTGATTCTCTCTCCTAATGTTTTCTCAACCAGCTTATAGATGTAATTATGAATAAATACTTCGGGCTACTCAACACACACGCACACACTATTAAGCAGAATGTAATTTGTATTTGCGCATGCTCACACATCAACATTAACTTAAATTAACACACTACTCACACGGCCATCATACACCCATCCAAACAACCAAACTCACACGCGTGCACAAGAATACACCCAGCCACAACATCTCTATGCACTTACACTATGTAAACCCACAAAACCCAACATACAAATATCAACATAAACATCAATACTGCACAAAAGAATCATAGAAAACATAAGCACACACACACAATTTAAATACCACAAGTATGGAATATAACCATACCACACATCTTCGTGCTACATCATATGGCAGCAATCTTTTGAGTTGAATAATTTACATCCTATTTACATCATTTCATCATTTTGTAAAAATTGCTTGTTTTTGTCTCTTTCTATCACTCCCTGTTTTCACTTTTATCTTCCTTTCTTTTGGGAAGACTATGTTATGAAACTTCAAAATTTATCCTTTCAGTCAAGCGTTAAAATAATACTTTGTTCGTTGTACCGTCTGGCTCTCGTGGGCTTCTTTCTTTTTTTCTTTTTTTTTTCTGTTACTGTGTTTGAGTGGTTTTGCATTTGCATTATATAAAATTAATAACAATCACTCCCTCAAGAGAAAACGAGGCCATGAATTGCAGAACAAAATCTTTAGTATATAGTATAATCTGCCCCAATTAAATACATTTTATTTTCAAATCCAAAACTACATTATTCTGTTTAAATAAACACAAACAATACTACGATCCAGCGTAAAAGATTTTTTGAAAACTCCTTTTAGAAAGAAAAAGCTAGGCTACGAGATTTATGTGCATATTTTTAAATATTTTTTTCCTTTTCTTCTTAATTGCTGATAAAAATTCGAACAAAAAAGCTGATACATTTTAGATTGAATTTACAAATGGTAAGTACTTCACGTACCGTCTTGTTTTTATTTCTATTGCTGTTTCCTTTTGTTTTCTTTTTGAGTTAAACTCTGTTTCATCAGGCTTTCGGTTTTGTTCTTTTGCCTTTTCCACTGATTTGTGAGGTGGTATTGGGGCTGCTTTTATTTGAGATTTTCATTTTCCTTCTGTTTTCAATTTCTTCATCTCCCAGGCCTTTAATATCTTGTCGATGGTTGTCTTCCTTAGTGGGCTTTGCTCACAGGGTTTTAACATTGGTACTGTCCCCTCTGTCAGGTGCTTCACCTGAGGATTCACCATTTTGAAAAATGGTATCTAGCTTGTCCAAATGTTGCCTGATGAGTGCATAGTGGGGTATGAATTCATTTTTCTTCCAATCTATTTGTGTCAAAGATCTGCTGAATCTCTCACTTTTCAGGACCGCAGTAATGAGGTCGTTAGATGAAGATTTCTCGGCTTGCCGGACTGACAAACAGGTCTATATCGGTGATCTTCCAATTTTTGGACGACATCTTCGAGACACTATTAACTTCCCTTTTTTTGATGTGTGGTTATATGTGCGATTTGTTCTTGGGGGTAAAGAGAGGGACAGTGAGAGGGAGCGAAGGAATGAAGAGGATATGAGGGGACAGTGGAATAAGCTGGGGATCTTTCTGATTTGGCGGACACCATTTATTTAGTTTTTATTTAGTGTGTTTTCTACCGAAATACTTTAAAACTTCGCATACTTGTATATTTTGTCTTATAGAACAGAGAAAAAAAAATTATATTCGAAGTTATTTCATGTTAAAAGTTGTCGTATTTCGGTAATTTCAACCAATCACTGACGTCTATTGAGGTGGAAACAATTACTGCTGTGGTTTGTCAACAACACGTTCTGGTGGTGTAATGGGATATTTTCCCAGAATAAAATTACTGCCGTTGTTTGTCGACAACAGCTATCGGCGGTACTGCTATTTATGACATCGTTCGTGCGTTTGTACTGGTTTTAGCTTTAGGGTTGGGGTTTTAGAGTTAGGGTTAGGGTTAGGGTTAGGGTTAGGTTTAGGGTTATGAGTATTTTTGACAAATTTGGTGAAAAATTTGTGGCGAGGTATTGAACAGATTTTCACCAAAATACTCATAACCCTAACCGTAACTCTAAAACCCTTGACCCTAACTCTAAAGCCCTTGACCCTTACCCTAACTCTAAAACCCGAACCCTAAAAAACTAACGCTAAAATCAGTACAAACGCACGAACGATGTCATAAATAACAGTAACACCGATAGTTGTTGTTGACAAACAACGGCAGTAATTTTATTCAAGGGAAAAGATCCCATTACACCGCCAGAACATGTTGTTGACAAACCACAGCAGTAATTGTTTTCACCTCAATAGACGTCAGTGACTGGTTGAAATTACCGAAATACGACAACTTTTAACATGAAATAACTTCGAATATAGAAACTTTTCTTAACAAGGCTAAGAGAAAAAGATGTTTTATATGACACATTCTACCAGTATCCCAAGTTTGAAAATGTTTCGTTAGAAAACAAATAGTGTCCGCCAAATCAGAAGGATCCTAAGTTGGGAGGAGGAGGGGAGTACGTAGAAGGAGAGAGAGGATAGTAAGTGGAGGGGAGGGAGGAGAGTATTCAGAGCTGGAGAGGGAGAGAGGGAAACCAAACGGTGTGTATGAGAGAGAGAGAGAGAGAGAGAGAGAGAGAGTGAGTGAGTGAGTGAGTGAGTGAGTGAGTGAGTGAGTGAGTGAGTGGGAGAGAGTGAGAGAGAACAAACTAACAGATAGCCAGATAGAGAGAGACAGAGATAGATAAACCTATATATAGAAGATGGAAGTTTTCAGCACGATAGAAAGACAGAAAAGCTTTAAGGTTACTGCCTCGTTTGATAATAGGGGAAAATGTGTGTAATTTACCAGTTAATTACTGTTTTGCCTGAAAATTTGCAAATTTTTTTATACGAGAAGCCTATCTGTTTATAATAAAATAAAAGCTGTCGGCACGCAAGAATCCGCTTCATATAAACAGAACGAAAGCAATCTTACCTTGAGGTTTCGCCATTTAATAACTTTCAATAGTTAAATAAACAAAAATTGCATAGATACGTTTGTTCAAGTTAATATTCTAAGAAAGTGAAACTTTTACCGTGTATTTGGAAATTTTGTTGAATATTTTAAATATTGCTAAACTTCGATTCTTATTGTTTCACAAATGATTCTTCCTGTGCAATATATCAATTTTACAACATACAACATTTTACTCAGTCATTTCAGTTTTTATTTCCACTTTTCTTAACGATTATCAGGACAAAACAGATATACGCGTTAGCAGGAAGTCGCCATCTTTATATATATATATATATATATATATATATATATATATATATATATATAGAGAGAGAGAGAGAGAGAGAGAGAGAGAGAGAGAGAGAGAGAGAGAGAATCAAACAGACAGACAGACAGAGAGTTGGTGGGAGACTGACTGGTTAGCAGCGTTTCCTTTTATTATGAAATTTGCATTAACACATTTAAATATTTTGCGTTTCGTGTAACGAATGACTCAATAGAAAATACATTTCAAATATATTGTCAGTTATTATATTTTGTATATGATTTCAAATGAGAATCCAATGCATCGATCACTTTGTGACAACTCCCTTTCCGTCAAAGACTAATTAATTTTAATGCATCTACAAAAACGTTTTCAAGCTATAGTTTGATCACAGTTTCAACCGAAAGATAATCTTTCATTGGTTTAATTATATCAGACAAATAAAGCCAATATAAATCTTTTTCTTCACTCAGAGGAATTGAGTTTATCGCGAAAAAGCAACTAATGTTTTCAAAACATTAACTATCATTTTTAGCGTCATGAATTTTAGTTAAAACTTAAGTACATTTCTTTACTTTTTAACTTAGAATCAACTGATATTTTTTTACCTTATCCAACACAGATATTCTGTATAATCCAAAAATTTGAATTGTCTTTCATGTGAAGTGGGAAACCCAATTTTATTTCTTTTTCATGCTGTTTTCCTTCTTTCTTTCAAATGTATCTTATGTTGTATTTTGCATATGTTTAATATCTAATATTTCCTATAGTTTCCATATGGATGTACAATCTCTTCCCTGAATACTTTACGTCTTCAACGAAGAGTAATGGAAAAATAGATCACCAATTACTTTTACTGACAAGGCAAGTTTTATTTTACATTAGAAGGATATTGTGATGCATAGGAGAGAAGAAAGGTTTGCCTGCATGCCCAACAGTATGTCTAGATAAACATTCGAAATTTCAACAAAGAACTACATATAGTTTTCTTCCACGTAATACAATTGAATGCAAACGTCCCATACTTTGTGGTAAAAACCTAAAGGTTTCTGCGTTAATATATCATGGTTAAACCAGTTTTACTACGTAATTGACTACTTACTTGAGTTCTTTAAGTGTACATTTCGCTGCTTGTACATGACTATTAAAAACAAGAGAGGATACTGTCACTAATCTGATTTAGTTTTCTTCTTGTACCAGATATATAAATTTTATCTATCCTCAGCCGCAGTTCTCTCAGTATTATTACGTAGCACGGAGTCCCATATTACATATATAGATTTTACTTTTGCATCACTATGTAAACAATAGATTAATTAATTCTTACTCAGATTTCAGACAATACGTTTTATATTTATACATATATTTATATGAATCCTGTCTATGAATCGGCATTTCAATATCTCTAATGTATTACGGTATTGTCTAGACTTTATATATTAGCATATCGTTGCATTTGATATCTACTTTTAGTTTTCGTAGAATAAAAAATTTAAAATTAAATATCTTGTACCGCTACTAATTAAAAAGGTAAATATTTTAATAGTTTCTAAGTATATGTACCCGTTAATTGAAAAACATCAGGAAATATTTGCAAGCACATATGAATACACGTAGCAAACATTTGAAATATGAGCCACACTTACTAACAAATATAATTACATTGAAGTATTTAATTATTGAATTATATGTATCATATGTTATTTAATAAGATCTAAATGAAAAAAGAATCATACTTATATAAAGAATATATAATTACATATCTATTTAAATCTTTGTGGATGATTTTTTAAGAAACATACTTTGATATATAATGCATATTTTTCTTTTCTACGTAGGAGTTTTCCTCTGAGTTAATATGTGTAAATGACTGAAATGTTTGACGGCACTAGCTTACGTAAGCATATATGTAGTTTTTACCACACAATCATTTGTCCGGTTCAAATGTAATCATAGATTACAAAATTCTAAATTTTAGTTTCTAGTTATCATTTATAAGTACTTCGATATGTGTCTGCTTATGTATTCTTATGTGATTGTTACACATTTACATCAAATGAATATTTACATAAATGTGCATGTGTGTGTATGCGCGCACGCGCGTGCGCGTGTGGGTGTGTGTGTATCTGTAAGTATTCATGCAGATTGATATATTGAAATTTATGTTGATTTATTCTGGCTTTATTCGTAATCATATATGCTGAGAAACCGAAAACGGTTATTTTTGTCTTGAAGCATTACTTTTGTATTTAGTCTGTCCTATTTTGTTTAGTTTATATTTATTTTCATATATTTAATAATACGAACTGCAAGTGGTGCCAATTTTTGCTACCAGTATAGTTTGAGAATTATTGAGAAACTTTTTCAATCAAATATACAAACATTTAAGCAGTAATTAGCACACACAAACAGATACGGCTCAGACAAATATCTACCATCTTTTCACACCACTTTCAATGTAGCTATTCATTCCTTCTGTACAACTTTCATTGATATTTACAATTCAATATTAAATTAAACTTTAGTTTACAAATAGGAATATTATATCTTTATTCAAGCCTATATAAAATAATAATTCAGCCATTATTTAAGAGACTATATTCGTTATGTACATTATATAAGATACTATTTAACGTTCAAAATTTTCTTTACTACTAATCTTTAAAGTTGTTTGCATGCCTTTCCATTAATACCTAATTTTGTCCACTTTTCATCTTCAAGCCATATCTACTTAATGCCTCTTATAGAAATGCATCTCTTCTCACACTCACAAATGCATTAAGTAGTCACCATGCATTTCTTTCAGTTTTATGGCAAAGTGTAACTTGAATCCATAGCCCTCATGGACATGCAAAAACAATAATTTTATTTCTAGTAGAGAATCATCTCGAAAGTAAAAGTTTATTCTTATTTCTCTCTTTACAACCCTAACATGATTTCGTAAGTGTATTAAGATACGCACGCGCGTGTGTGTTTCCGAGAGTGTGTTTCCTTATCTATTATTCACATTGATGTTTTTTCCGGGTTTGATTCCAGTCTTGGGTTGACCACATTTCTGAATGAAAGGTGGTAGATACAAACTTTTCAGAACATATATTTCGTGTGTATATACACGGATCACTGTCAATTTCAACAATGAGTATTCACGTGAGTTACCTGAAGCCTGAATTAAAGAGTAAGCAGCTGAGCATTCCAAAGACGCCGCTGCACTTACATAATTCTAAAACAGAATTTGTCTGAAAAAATGTGTGACAAGGCTCTGTGTGTTTTTTTTAATTACAAGTACAACCTATTCTACGGGGTTCTACACAGTAGTCCACAATCTTGCTTATTTCGTTGAACAAGAAGGTTTTCGACTGGCCACGTAATTATTTATGCACCGCTTCCTGCGTTTCTTTGTCCATAACAAATTGACGACCTCCGAAAAATTGTTTGAGTGGTTCAAAGAGATAATAGTCGGAAGGGGCGTGATCTGGATTCCATGCAGTGTTGCAGCAGCACGAAACCCAACTTTTCAATGATTTCAACAGTGTGGGTGGCCTTATATAAACGTGCATTTTTGTACATCAATAACAATTGATTTTATAATAGACCTTGGAATTTAGTGCGAATTGCAGGTTTCAGTTTGTTGGCTAACATTTTACTGTAGCCTGTGTTGGTAATTCGGTAACTCTGGACCCGTTTTCAGGTAATGTTCCAGTATAAGCCCTTTTGCGTCCCGGAAACTGGTTAGCATAATATTTTCTGCGGAAGTTTGAATCTTGAACTCCTGTTTTGCTGGCGATTTCGGATGTTTCCACTTCAAACTCTGCTTCAAATTGATAGGTCCAAGCCTCATTCCCTGTGTCTATTCTCTCCAAAAAAGTTTCACTTTCATCGTTGTAGCAGTCCATTAAGCGTTGATAGATTTCCAGACAATTGGGCCTATGCGCTTCTCTAAGCTCTTGGTACCCATCTTGCACAGACTTAACGGAAGTGAAGCTTGTCGTGGATGATTTTGTATAAAGAACCATGACTAATTTGCAGAGAACATGACATTTCATACGTAGTCACTCATCGGTTCACCAGAACCATCTTTCGAGCTTGTCGAGTTTTCATGTCATAAGTGGAGGTTGAAAGATGTCCTATTCTCTCTTCGTGCTTCACGCTTGTGTGGCCATTTTTAATCTTTCCGACCCACTCATATACAATTCTAAACGGTATAGCGCTGTCCCCGTATTTTACTGGAAAGTCTGATGATTTCAACGCTTAATACACCTTCAAACTAGAGAAATCAGATCACTGAACTCTCTTCTTTGGTGCGCACTGCTAGTAGAGCGGCATATTTACTCAGTAACACGTAACCGAAAACTGGATTGATTGCGGTTACATAACTGCAGCAGTATCACCTTTCAGCACGTGAGCGCTGAAAGCAATGCTGTCAACCTAAAGGTTGATTATGCAATGTGTGGATAATTTATAACTTCCCCTTTTGCACACACGCACACTCTCTCTCTCTCACTCTCTCTTTCACACACACATACATACTTACATACATATATGCGTGGCGTATATCTGCCTGTATATCGGTGACCGGTAAATTCCACCGCAGTAAATTCTACCACTGTATATTCCACCAGGTAAATTCCACCACGGTATATTCCACCATGGTAAAATTTCACCATAGATGAAATTATTATTATTATCATTAATATTATTATTATTATTATTATTATTATTATTATTATTATTATTATTATTATTTCCCTTGGTGGAATTTACTGCGGTGGAATTTACCCAGAACCGTTTGTATCAGTGTTTATGTGTGCACATGCCTGTATGTGTTCCTGGTTTGCAGCATTTTTCCTTCCTACCCTCAAAAATGTTTTCCAACTGTAAATAATGGTTTGAAATTATGGCACAAGACCATCAAGTTCAGAGAGGGGATAAGTCGATTACATCAGCCCCAGCAAAAAGAGAAAAGTTACCTTCTCGGGTCATATCGATACATAAGTGGCGGTTTCCCGGTTTCATAGCGTATATATTCCCCACCTGGATGAGATGCCGCTCCGTAGCAGGTTTACGCATTTTTGCCAGCTGAGTGGACTAGATCTACGTGAAATGAAGTGTTTTGCTCCAGAACACAACGCGCCGCCTGGTCCATGAATCGAAACCACAATCTTACGATCATGAATCTAACACCTTTACCACTAAGCTACCTCCCTCCACATATCCCCCCCTACTACCACCAGTGCTCAACTGGTACTTATTTTATTGACCCCGAAAGACAAAGTCGATAGCGGCGGAAAGTGAACTCAGAACGTAAATTCGGGCGGAATGCCGCTACGCATTTTGCTCAGCATGCTAACGATTCTGCCAGATAACAAGTTTCCCTACTTCATATATATTAGCATACCACAGAGACAACGACTAAGTAGTCTCCTTGCATTCTGCCTATGTTTCCTGTTCCATATATATATATATATATATATATATATATATATATATATATATATATATATATATATATATATATATATATATATATATATATATATATATATATATATATATATATATATATATATATATATATATATATATATATGTATATATGTTCATGCATACATATGTGTGTGTGTGTGCGTGTGCATGGGTGTTTGCGAGTGTGTGTTTGTAAAATATTTAAGCACCATTCTATCACCAATTAGAAATCATTTAAACCCAATGTGAATTATGAACGGACAGAAGCTTCGTCTTCATATTTAGCTTAGTAACAGCAGCTGTTTTGATAAAGTGAACCCTATTGTTCTAATCATGTTATTACCATGAAGCACTAACCTCGGCTACTGTTAACAAAAATATATATCATATATGTAAACAGAGATGTTTATTAATGATTTGATCGTTCTTTTTATATTTATCGATTATGTGTTACCACATTGTTTACTAAATGTCTCGAAAGATTACATAAAAATATTGTGCTTTCTGCCGAGTATGAGTTAACAACGCACTTCTATGGAATTCATAAATAGAACAATGACGCCATCCAGTGCAGTATAATCTTGTACGAGCTTGGGTAGTCTTAACCAGCACCGCCTGTAAGCTTCCATCTGAGCATCTCTGCTTGGCTCTATGAAACGACATCTCCAGCGGCAATGTAGTGGGTTGGGCTGTCAGCTCGGTTTTCGCTGTTCGTCAAGTCAGAGAGTGGAAAAATACCGAACTAACGGCGGCTCTTTTGAAAGATATGATGTCCGGCCTGTGGTACTGAAGAATACCAGCTTTCTTAGCTCCTCAGACTACATTTCTCTTCGCTGCTATCGAGATAAAGATGGGTATCCGCAGGTGCGAGCCCCGTGAGTCGTAAAGGCTGTTCCAGCGGATCTTTCTAGACATTTTCCCGGGCAAGGCCTCTGTGTTCTATGCTTTAATTCCCTGCATTATGATTTGTAACGTTACATACCAATCTCTCCAACCTGAAAGTGGAGGCCGGATTTACGGTAATGTTTATATGCATCCACTATTGGTCGCATATTACTGAAGTTTTTCATGCTCCACCTCCCAACGTTACAACTATTACGTAACCTCAAGCGCCCAGAGACAGCTATCGGACCTGACCTAGCAAGCTCTCACCCCTTACTTTTCTGCATCTTTGTACCCCGTGTAAATCTGTCCTGTAAATATATAACTATCTATATGCTTATATATCAATGATCATCAGAATACATTCAGTTTTTGTTTCTCTCTCCTTCTCTCTCTCTCTCTCTCTCTCTCTCTCTATATATATATATATATATATATATATATATATATATATATATATATGTATATATACATATATACAGAGAGAGAGAGAGAGAGAGAGAGATCCCTATATATATATATATACTTACATACATACATACATGCATACATACATGCATACATACATACATACATGCATACATACATACACACACGCATATATATATATATACATAGGCGCAGGAGTGGCTGTGTGGTAAGTAGCTTGTTTACCAAGCACATGGTTTCGTGTTCATTCCTACTGCGTGGCACCTTGGGCAAATGTCTTCTACTATAGCCTCAGCTCGACCAAAGCCTTGTAAATGGATTTGGTAGACGGAGACTGAAAGAAGCCCGTCGTATAAATGCATACATATATATTTATGTGTGTGTGTGTGTGTGTGTGTGTGTGTGTGTGTGTGTGTGTGTGTGTTTGTGTGTCTTTGTGTGTCCCCCATCATCGCATACCAACCGATGGTGCTGTGTTTAGGTCCCCGTAACTTAGCGGTTCGGCAAAAGAGACCGTTAGAGTAAATACTAGGCTTCCAAAGAATAAGTCCTTGGGTCGATGTGCTCCAGCATGGCCGCAGTCAAATGACTGAAACAAATAAATGAGTAAAAGAGTAAAGGGTATATATATATATATATATATATGTTCCGATGATCTGATCAACTGGAACACTGGCCATTGTAACTGACAGAGTGCCAGTTACATGTATAAACTGCATGCTAACGTAGAATTATATATAAATATGTATTTAATGTATATTTTTACAAGATATATAGGATTGGTTGTATATGTGAATGGAAACTCATGCTATGCTAATATCCTGATATGTGCTTATATGTATACCTGAATATATGTCTAACGTTTTCTAATTCCGTTCTATGGGTAACACTTTCTCTTATTATGAGTGATGTTCAATTTGAAGATGAAATAACGCTTTAGAAATAAGTTGTGCAGCACTCACAACTAATTCGGTTCTTCACGAAGGACAATAAACAACGGATAACATGTATATCAACAAATAATATTACCTAACTTATTCTTTTATATTTTTTTTACTTGCTTCAATGACTTGGTTGCGGCCATGCTGCAGCGCCGCCTTGAGAATTATATTTAATTTTGCTTTTCACAATATCCTTTTCCATTTATCACAGCTGGATTACTGATTACTAAAACATGTCGTGTTTCTAAGACTGTATATATTGATAGCAGCAAGTTTTAAATGTTGAAGGAAACATTAGTTATTAAATAGTCTGACTGAAAGACTTTAATGAATACATTTGTTTAATAGATTTACTACGGCAGTGATTCTCATAGCATGCAAAGTAATTGTTTGTTATGACTAACTATAATTAGCTTTTCATTTAACTTTTTTTCAAATTCCTCCTATCCATCATTCTTCTTCTTCAAAAAAAAAAAAAGATTGTTAGTAACGTTTATGCTCATAAATTCACTGAATTTGGTACTCGGATTCACCAATTTGTATATGGCCATTGGAAAAATAATTACCATTTGAAAAGGTGTGTCCATTCATTCCAGGCAAGAGCTGACGATCTTGATTTCTGTAATCACTGATTTTCTTTCATTTTTGTTTTTTTTTTTTACAAGATTCAGTCATCAGATTGAGATCATGCTAGGATAACGCCTTGAAGAATTTTAGTCGAGCGAATCAACCCAAGTACTCATCCGGTCCCATGAACGAACCGCTAAGTTATACATATATGCATACATACAACGGGCTTCTTTCAGTTTCAGTCTATCAAATTCGCTCACAAGGTTTTGGTCGACCCGAGGCTATAGTAGAAAACTCTCACTTATGTTACCACCCAATGTGACTGAATCCGGAGCAATGTGGTTTAGAAACAAACTTCTTACCACACAAAAACGTCTGTACTCGATGTAATTTATTTCATTAAATCCATTTTCCTGCCATAAATCTTAGGTTTGGCGTCTATGTAAAATCTTAAATAGCATAGAATTAATTACTTGCGTTTTGCACTGTTTGGACGTTCTTCATTACCATTTAAGGGACAATATATTTCAGAATGTAATTTAGTTCTTTGACGTATTTCAAATATTTTCGCTTTTGTTTATTATGACATTTTTATAACATATTCGACTTAGTGGTGGGAAATTTTAAGTTTTAGAATTCTGTTCTGTTCGTCTATTGCCGGTCTCAGTTTGAATTGTTTTATTTCGAACTCTAAATAGACAAGACTTTTATATAATCTAGTAACTTCTGCGAAACACATTTGACTTGCAAAATATGCACAGAAATGCATATATTAGCGATTCATTGGGATCATTGACATCATCGTAAAAAAAATTGTTTAAATTAGGGTGTAGATTATTAATGAGCGTGCGGTGTCTGGGATTTGATTTTCATTTGTTTGATACAATCATAGCCCATTCACTGGAAGAAAAGCGATGGATTTTTTTTATGTATCAAGTATTAGAAAAAACAAAGAAGAGATGATCACAAATAGAATGCTTGTGCTCATAGATCTCCTCATTCAAGGTAGCTAAATAACATCGACAATGACATCAGCAATTTCAAATGTTATATCAGGAAGAGATCCTCAAATGGGCTGGCTTCTAATATATGGAAATTGTAACCATTGCCTCTTGCAAAGTATCATTCTGTTTCTGGTTAATGTATTGCAACCTTTATTACTACATATATTGCAAAAAGCGTAGAAAATAACCATGAAAAAAAATTCAGCGGTGAAAATGTATAACAGTGATTATTTGCTGATGACATTAAGATCCAGCAAATCATCAATGAAGAAGAAGACCGAACTCAATTCCAGTCTGATCTATATGCGGTGAGTCAACGGGCAGACAAGAACAAAATGCAACTAAATGTATGCATATATGTATGTATGTGTGTGTGTGTCTTTGTGCCTGTTTTTGTTCTCCGCTACTTTTTGACAACTGTTGTTCGTGTGTGTTAGTGCCCGTAACATAGCGGTTCGTTCATGGGACCGGATGAGTACTTGGGTTGATTCGCTCCATTTTACTGCTAACAAAGTGTTTTACACAATATGTATGAGGAAATCTTATATTACAAAATATGGTTACAATCGCGACCACAAAATATTAGGAAAAGGATATAAGTGCAACAGATATTAGACACATACTGGGTAAAATGTCAGACTACAGTTTTTCAAGTTGTAAAATTCATTTCAATATTAGATAACATATTTAAATCGCACATGTGTTGCTATACTTATATAAATTAATGTGATCACCACTAGACCGTGTGAGTTTTTATTTTTAAAGATAATAAAATATATAATATGATTATCTATAAATTCTTTTACGCAAATATTGAATTAAAAATTAGTAGTAAGAAACAGAAGCTAGCACAAGAGAATTATTAATGATTAACAGAAATAGAAAGGAGGGTGTCAGTGATAAAGAATTAACTGAAATATTTGAAACTTTTACTAATCACACGGTATTATGATTGGATATGTATTGACAATTCAATGGAAATATTCTTTGGGTTTTTTTTCTGTTAGAAATTACATCGGAATATACTGACCATCAATTTATATGCACTAACCACCGCATATAAATTGAATGATTATTAATGATATCTGAACGCTTCAAGAAACTGAAATTTTCATGCCCTCTTTTGTTGTCGAAGCTGTAATTTGTGTCGTGCTGAAGAAAATATGCTACTGTAATCAATATTACACGATATATTTGAAAACTTTGACAGTACATGGATTGTAAGTTTCATGTTTTGTAAGTATATATATATATATATATATATATATATGTATATATATATATATATATATATATATATATATATATATATATATATATATATATATATATATATACGTGGTCTAAAAGCATCCAGGGGTTTGCCGTGATAACGCAGTTAAAACACGCAGAATGAAGCTGCTTGGCAGACTGACCTTGAAATCTGTTGTGCATGCGCCATAAGTTTTAACGTTCTCTTGGAAGTAACGAATGTAACGTATGATCGTTGCATTGACCATGTGGTAGAAAGTTGAGCAGAGAATTTGCATAAAATTTTGCCAATAGCTTGGCGATACCTGCTCAGAAGCCTACGCAAAGTTTTCAAAAAGTTTCCATCGGTCTCAACACAATAATGATCTTGTGCAGTTGAAACCCGAGTGTCATTTTCGTCGGCTGAAAGCGATTTGGGCACAAGGTTGGCAAACACGCCTCTCATACCCAAATCGTCTGTCATAATGGACAGAACTGAATCGTATCTAGTGTTCACATCCTCTGATAACTCACGGATGGTGATTTGACGAGCTCCCTTCACAGCTGCACGCAGACCTGCGATGTTTTTCTCAGTGCTGCTGGTCACGGGTCTCCCAGAACGTTCGTCACTATCGACATTTTTCGGCGATCTTCGAAACGTCTGAACCACTCGTACAGTTGTGTACGACTCATACACTGCTCTCCATACACTTTCTGCAGCTTTGCGTAGGCCTGTGAGCAGGTATCGCCTTGACAACTTCTTCTGTCACGGTCAATGCGACGGTCACACGTCAAACACGTTATTTCCAAGCTCTGCTGCAAACAGAGGAAGTGCGCTAGAACTTTAAAACTTAGTGTGCACGCACAGAAAATGTGTCAAATAGCTTTCCTCTGCGTGCTTTGGCTTCGTTACTATGGCAACAGTCTCGATACTTATTGATCAAAACTCGCATGTATGTGTGGGGGAGTGTGTTTTATTTGGTTCATTGTGTCTGTGTCTGTCGTACGTCGCTGTTTGACCACCGGTGTTGGTGTTTAACTTAGCGATTCGGCAATGTGACCGATAGCATAAGTAGAAACGAATACTGTTTCACAAGTCCCAGAATCTGATTTACGGGCGTTAAAGTATTTGCAATATTTGTCACTGTTCCCTAAGAATTTAAATTTTGCAAAAAGCACTTAAAAACTTTAAGCGTCTTTGCACAATTGATGCATTATAAAAACACAACAGTGTATGTCTAAAGATGCCAAACCGTGATCACAAACTGTTACTTTAGAATTATGCTCTTAATTTGTTTCTATTTCTTTTCTAAATTATTTACTTTTCTGTGAGTAGAGATGCGTTACGGAAAATAATTTAATTTTCTTCGTGAAACTATATTAAGTAGTTTTGTATTTTAGTAAAGACTAAGGAAGTGAGAAATAATTTATAAAAAATCATATTTCTCAATGTTTTGAATGTTGAAAGTTATTTCTAAACAAATAGAATACATATACAGATATACATGCACACACATATATTCATACACAGAAGCATACTAGTGTATGTATACACATATATACGTGTGTGTGTGTGTGTGTATCTGTGTGAGTGTGTACGTGTGTGTTTGTTATATATATATATATATATATATATATATATATATATATATATATATATATATATATATATATATATATATATATATACATACATACATATATATATAGATAGATACATACATACATAGATAGATACATACATACATACATACATACATACATGCATACGTGCATGCATACATACATACATACATACATACATACATACATACATACATACATACATATGTGTATATACATATGAAATTGGCTAGTATTATTTCTACTTCGTTAGCTATTGACTAGATTTATAAGATAAATAATAATTGCACAGAGATGCAAAGAAATGGTACTTTCGTTCATAGCGTATGTCTTTGTGTGTGTATATATATACATATATATATATATCTGTGTGTGTGTGTGCGTGTGTGTGTGTGTGTGTTTGTGTGTGTGTGTATAAACATGTGTGTGTTTGTGAGAATATGCGTACGTTTGAGGGCGCATTTACATACTTCCTTCTTTGAAGTAGCCTGGTTTAAGTAAACATTAGTTGTTTTCTCTCTTTGAACGCCAGTATTCGAGTTAACGAAGGCATTTTGAAAGTAAATAAAAACGTGTCTATATCTTTTTGAAGACTATGTATATAATGG
>NC_142929.1:166325466-166402966 GCF_046866305.1 Octopus bimaculoides | reverse complement strand
GTGCGGCAATGTAAACTACATTATTGTAGTATGAGCATGATGCTCCGCTACGCTGGGAAGTGTCCATTGCTTAACAATAGTGTAATGTGCTAAAACAGCTAGTTAAGAAACAGATGTAGCTTACAATTTACCTGTTTCAGTTTTCCATTTGTAATTTTATTCCAATTTTTAGCAGAATTAGTTGCTAACTTTAAACTGTATAGAAAGGATGAGATTATCAAATTTCTTTAAAACTTCGATATGAGAAAAATTGTGTAACTTTCGATGGCAATGTGTCATTGTATCTTATCGTACAATGTCCACATTTCTTTCTCTATACTGGTCGTCTAGAGCTTATATATATGCGTGAGTGTGTGAGTGTACACACACACACATGGAGTATTTAGCATAATTAGGATAATAACCGCATAACATTATATACATAATATATAATAATAACTCGTAACACACACACACACACACACACACACACACATTTATATAAATTCTACTTGACACCAAATCACAGCCTACCGGCAACTACAATGCCTTTGTGCATTGAATATATGTAATTGATAATGTTTATTACGCTAGCACTGTTTCTATTTCATGTTTAAATTAATTCTTATGTACGCATTGTGCGGGCATACCCACACACTGTTTGCACGCATCATGCATATAAGTCGTCGACTGACGAAATGTTTCATCACCGGTCCCATTGGGGTAAGTGATTTTGATAAGCCACAAAAATGGCCATCACTCTGGATGAGATTGAAGATTAGTTGTCGCGCCCGTCCATGACTACGGTATGTATGCGTGTATGTATGTATGTATGTATGTATGTACGTATATATATATATATATATATATATATATATATATATATATATATATATATATATATGTGTGTGTGTGTGTGTGTGTGTGTGTGTGTGTGTGTGTGTAAGATAAAGACTTTCTTCAGTCATGAACTACCATGGGATAGCACCTAGAAAGTTGTCTCCAAGGTACAAGTCTGGGCAAGGTTGTTTATGGAAGACCAGCAGTCACCCATGCATACCAGCCTCCTATTTCCACGCTAGCGATGTTATCCAAGGGAAAGCCAAAGGCTGATACAGCTTGGCACTAGTGACGTCGTAATTCACTTTTACAGCTGAGTGAACTGGAACGACGTGGAATAAAGTGTCTTGCAGAAGAAGACAACACACAGCCTGGTCTGGGAAAGGAACTCACTCAATCAAACGCACACACACGCACACACACACACACATATACACGCAATCACACACACAAATTCACATATATACGCATGTATGTATTTTAATATATATGTATGTATATATATATATATATATATATATATATATATATATATATATATATATATATATATATATATATATATATATAGTCTCTGTTGCGAGGAGGCTCAAATTCAACTATAGTCATAAATAGTAGCTCATAATACATTTACTAAAAGTAACTTGGACAAAAGAAAAATGACAGCAGATAGCCATTAACAGGATTCAACCATGTAGCTACCATAGCCTTGATGGTCGTGATTTTATTACACCAAAGTGTTTCTCCTATGCTGAAACACCGAAATTAGAATTTTATTCAGACGAACTGGCTTTCATTACTTACATCTATATTCGTAGATTTCATAAAAGATATTTATTTTCATACTACCGTATTACTCGATGCTTCTGATTTACAATAGATATACGAGCACACATACATACGCACATACACATTTTATCTATACGCACACATATTGCATAAACATAGGTAGGTAGGTAGGTAGCTAGACAGACAGACAGACAGATATATAGATAGATAGATAGATAGATAGATACATACATACATACATACACACATACATACATACATACATACATGCATATATATGCATTCACGTACGCACATACATACATACATACATACATACATACATACATACATACACACATACGTACATACATACATACATATATATGCATTCACGTACGCACATACATACGCACATACATACATACATACATGCATACATACATATGTGGGGTTGTGCATATCAATAGAAAATATACACACTCTACCTGTTTTGCACAAACGTCTTCCTGTTACTCTCCTCATCGGAAATGCACATTATCAGCGATTGGGTACTTTAAAAACCTAGCTGTATTGTGGAATCTATTACTGATAAAATGCATTATTAAAAAGTATATTTTATTATTATGAAAATACATAAGTAATTTACCTCATTGACCTAATTTTCTTGTATACTAATTTATGTTTTTTTTATTGACATTAGCATACGTTTTAGAAGATTCTCATTCAGGAAGTAAGAGAGGATATAGAATTCTTAAAACACTTAAATGGAAGCAATGATTATACATTAAAACATTTTTACTCCCTAAAAGAAACTATCTCTAAATTATAAAGCATGTTCTTTACAACTGTCAACAAACAATCTTGGTTGTATTATGTTACTGAGCGTTAAAGACTGAGTGAGGAAAAGAGTTTGAATGGAACGGAATTGAGTGTAAACTTTACATCAAGTATTACTTTTAGAATTTCATTTTGGATACAATTTAATGTAACCATATTCGTAAAATTGGTGTTATATATGCAATATACTTAAATGTTAATATTTTTCATAGCCTGCATATTCTAAACAAGAAACCGATTTACATAGGTCTTGCAGTGATTCTTGATTGCAAACGTTTCCTTTCCCTTGCATTACTATTTACAGTTCTAAATTCATGAACGGAGCACTTGCAATCCAGTGCCAATACGAGAAATGATTTATCTTCCAATGTATGAGAGCAAACTATGTTATATAACTATGAAATAGTTAACAACCAGGTTCCTGACCTAAATATCTGTTTGCAGTCACTTTCAGACACGTCTTTATTTAGCTACAGACATTCAAATGCTATTTGTTACTATTTGTATATATTGTTATGAGTAATATTACTGATTATATTTTGCGGCATTTTCGTATGTATCAGTCAGTAAAGTTAGAGAAAAAAGAGCACGGAATTATTGCCAAATTATTTTATCGGAATTGATGATAAATAATTTGTCTTAATTCAGTTTTAGTATTGTGCAGATGTTTCACACTCAGGTGGAACTATAAACAGAAATAGTCAAAACAGTTTAGCAGAAGGAATAGAGCAGTATATCAATAAAGTTGGAACGTAAAACATTTTAGAATCAAAAGAAGTTAATGAATATGAATATATGGGGTAATATTATGTCAGATATAATCAATCAGTTTTCTAACCTGACTGATCTTGTCAAGGAAACACATTCATCACAAGTAAATTACCATTTAGACTGAAATCAAACAGATGGAGAATTATATTGACGTACATTTTTCTATGAAATCGTTAGAACAGATTTCCGGAAAGAATGGTTATGTGGTTAATGACCAGATTTATGATCCCTGTATCCCTGAAGAAAATGCCATTTAAATCTCAGACAGCTTTGTATTATTTGATATTTATAGGTGGAATCCAATCTGCCTCACTGTTATGAATCTCAGCAGCAAGGAATTCTAGTTATTCATGTTTAATGTCTTGCTTCCCAACTTCCCTAAATTCAATGTATATCATTTCCACTTCTTAAACTCCTCTGGTTGCCAGCAGCATTTTTTCATCACCTATCTCTATAGTTGGCATTCTTCATTAGTTTAATATATACAACTCCTCCTAAGTCAAAGACTCTTAATATGTTGCTGCCCGCAGATCTACTGTGAACACGCAGGCTTATGACCAAAGGTTTTCCATCCGTTGCCTTCTCATTTTGAAAGTATACAGGACTACGGTTTCTAACGCATATTTTCCTTTAAAGCAGCAAGAGGTGGTTTTGAAGATTTAACTGCCATTTCTAGCAAGTTGAATGATAACATAGAGCCTCCTTCTTTGTCTCATAGTCCGTCAATACTAACAACGCAGAAAGGGAATCTATTCGGGTATCAACTTCCTACACTATTGGTACACGTATTCCCTATATGCTAAACAAATATGAATAATCTTTGGGGTTTTTTTAGGAACCATTTACCCAGGTATCTTCGAACCTCTCCTCATCTGAACACCGCATCTGATCCTCTTTCGCAGTATTTGTCTCCAGTGCGGGCGACCATTGGCAACCTCCTCCTGTCACACGACGTCCAGATCAAGCGAATTCATATCCCTCTTACAGATGTCCTTGAAATGAAGATGAGGTCGTCCTTGTGTTCTTGTGCCGATGGCCACTTCCCCATACAGGAGGCCTTTTGGCATCCTTTCATCCGGCATGCGGTGCACATGACCGAGCCAGCACAAACGACGCTGCTGGAGCAGGGTGAGTATGCTGGGTAACTTGGCGCGCTTGAAGACTTCAGTGTTGGTGAAGTGGTTGGTCCACTCGATATGCAAGATGCGTTTCAAATTACGAAGGTGAAAGACGTTGAGAAGTTTTTCCTTTCTGGAGTAGAGGCTCCACGTCTCACTGCAGTAAAGTAGCGTACTAAGGACACACGCCTTATAGACAGCAATCTTGATGCTTGCAACCAGTTGTTTGCTTTCCCAGACTTTCTTCGTGAGCCTGGCATATGTCTTGCCTGATTCACTTGTTGATCTCTGGGTCTAGGGAGAGATCATCAGCGATGGTGATGGTTGAGCCAAGATAGGTGAATTCATGGACTACCTCTAGCTTGTAGCTGTTGATGGTAACAGTGGAGTGGGGTACTTGGCACGTTGGCCCAGTACTTTGGTCTCCTTCAGACTTATAGTCCGGCTGAATTCCTGACAGGCTTTTGAAAATTTGTCCATGAGGTGCTACATTTGCTCGTAAGAATGCGCTGTTAATGGTGTAACGTCCGCGAACAGCATTTCTCTCACGAGTACCTGGTGCGCCCTGTATTTTTCTTTCAGCCTCGACAGACTAAACAGTTTACCATCTGATCTTGTGTGAAGGTAAACACCATCAGTTGATGTCCCATATGCATGTTTCAGCATGGCTTCAAAGTAGTTACCAAACAGGGTGGTGGTAAGCACACAGCCCGGCTTTACGCCGCTTCATATGCTGAATGACTCCCAAGAAAATCCATCAAATTGAATGATGCCTTTCATGATCGCGTGAAATGATTGGACAATCATAAGGAGTCTTGGAAGACAGCCAATATTGGCTGGCAAGGATTTTGAATTGGCCGTCTCTACTAACTAGGTCAAAAACCTTCGTGAAATCGATGAAGGTGATAAAGAGCGATTGCTTTTGCCCTTGACACTTCTGTAGCTGTCTAAGACAGATCATGTCGATGGTGGAGTCTTTTAATCTGAAACCGCATTGAGATTTGGATATACCCTCTCAGCAATTTTTTGTAGTCTGATTAGGACCATGCGGACCAAAACTTTTCCGACGATGCTTAAACTGCGTAATTATTGCAGTCGCTTCTGTCCCCTTTGTTCTTACATAGGGTGAAAATGCTGCAGTCTCTCATGTCTTGTGGGACTGATCCCTCCTCTTAGCACTGACACCGTAGATTCAGCAAGTGCCTAAGTTGCACATCTGGTGGAATGCCGTCCAAATTTGGGGCTTTTCCAGTGAGCATGCCATCAATGGCTCTGCTCAGCACTTCAGCAGTTGACAGTGTGTCGAGCTCCTCCATGATAGGCAGGTGTTCTACGGTGTCTAGCGCACTGTCCCAGATGCTGTTTCCCTTGGTGTAGAGTTCGGAATAATGTTCCGCCCTTCCCTCCAGTTGCTCTCTTTTGCCATTGATAACTTCCCTTGTTCTGGGTTTGAATCATAACTTCCCCTGTTCTGGATTTGCTATGGTTGAGCTGATGGCTTTCTTGTTACCCTTATACATTCCACGAATGTCGCCCGTGTCAAATGACCGTTGGTTATCTATACATAGTTGTAACAAGTAGTCATCTGCACACCGTCTCATTGTCTTCTGCATGTTGTTCTTTGCTGATATCAATGCTTGTAGCGTTACCCTGATGGGTTGGTGTTTGGACTTTAGCAGGGCAGCACGCTTCTCCTCCAGCTTTGTGTCATTTTTCTCCTTCTCCCAAAGACCTTCAGTGCAGTGCTATGGATGATGTCCCTGAGAAAGTCTCATCTCTGCTGAACATTGCCCTCCCGTGAGCCTATAAAGAGGACGACTTCAGTGTCTCGATTAATGTGTCTTTCTTAATTGGCTGTTGGGTTGCGCAAACATTGATGCTAAAAATCCTCTAAAGTTTGCTTGCCTTCCCTTGTTTTTCCTCTCTAGGTTAGCGAAAAGGAGTTTGAACTTGACATCATCTGCATAAAATTTACCAATCTTTGAGTGTCTATTTATATCACGTGCTGTACCTATATAATTCCCATGACTGAAGGTAAAAAAAAACATCGTGAGCATGGATGAAATACTAAATTCAAATTGTTTGAAGTGCATGTTAAAGGAAACATAGGTTTTAAATTAATTATATTAGAAAATTTCCTGGTCGTACAGGGTAGAAAACATTAACAGACTGCAGTAGTTACCATATGAGTATCAAGTTAAATAACGATAGTTTCAAAATTATAATTTATAGATGAAATATAAAGAGTAACTGATTCATAGTATTCCTTTGATATACAATATTTTAAAATACGACAGTAAGTTATTGAACTTGCGTATTATATACATGCGTTTATATATGTATATTTCTCGAACCATCTTCATTTTCTGAATATTCATCATATTTTGAAACACAAAACACGAGATTATTAATAAGAACAATGTGAAAAGTTCTTTGAAATATGCCTGTAATACGTTCAGTAATTCTTCGTTTTAATATATCATTTTACTATTTATCTACAGTTCAACTTGTGTATACTTTAGTAGTTTCTATGTTCTATTTATATTCCACGTAAAGTCTCAAGGACTATTACAAAGAAAGACATTTAATTTTGACGACGGATAAAGTTGCTAGCAGCAAAGTAATATTTCAACGTGTTGTAATTCATGAAAAGAATAACCTCGTAACAGCTTTCTATTCCATGTTGATGATAATGAGTTTAATCATTGGTCTTTGTGCCATCGTGCGCTGATTTAACGTAATATGGCTTTGCAAAGATAATATATACCATATTAATGAATGGTGTCCGAATCTGCCTGAGACGTTAATGCAATATGATATCATATGTCATGTATAATATATGTCTTCAGTAGTAAGTAACACTTTGATAAAACAGTTGTTAAGGACCACTGGTAGTATGAGTTGCTTAATGAGGGGATGTGTTCGGTTTAGATCACTACGTCACTAATTGTAACAAATATTGAACAGTAAACACAGAGGTATTTCATCAGCAAAAACTATAACGGTGAACATCAGAAATATAACTAATCTAAGAAGTAACATGTATGTATTATGTGTAGTAAAATGTAGAGAATAAAATATGAGTTAATAGTGAAACAGTATAAGATGATGTAGGTGAAATAATATTGTCCATTAGTTTTATATAATACTACCAGATACAATGATGCTAGGTTAGGTCCGAATTATGAATTATTTAGTATAGTTAGTAAAAGAACAGGTATGCGTGTGTGTGTGTGTCTGTGTGTGTGTGTGTGTGTGTGTGTGTGCGTGGGTGGGTGGGTGCGTGCATGTGTATGGGATAGTTGCTGAAGTTGTCAGTTCTGTTTAAAGGAAAAAGAGAGCAACGAAAGTAAAGGCCGTAGTGGTCTCTTTCAACTTAGTACAACACATGAAATGTTAAAGGATGTAAAGTGAATAATAAAAAAAATAATAATAGTAATAATAATACTAGTAATAATAATAATAATAATAATAATAATAATAATAATAATAATAATAATGATGAGAGGGCGCTAGCCTTGACAGCAGCTGGACGTGTTCTTCGCTTCTCTGACAAGTCAGCAGCTGGACACAGAAGCACTAATACAACCCGACGGGACAACTAAATGACGACTCTCAAAAACTGGAATATCTACAATTTCATGTAATTTAAATTTCCCTCAAAATAAGATGAGAAACTTACATATCTTCAGTTTTCAAACACACAAACGATCAGCTTTAAAAACTTTAAAACCTACAACTTCTGTGAATACCTATCCTTTCCTTTCTCCCTGAGTATTCGGAAATGTGAACATCCTTTTTATTGCAAAAACACTACTCTCTTCTCTAATTGGACATACAAACGAATATCTCCAAACTTAAAAACTTCAATATCTACAATTTTCTGTGAAAATTTTATCTTTCATTTCTCCTGACTACCTGAATATGTAAACATACCTTTTATTGCAACAGCATAATTAAATGAACGATAAAAAAATTAAGGAGGTAAACTAGATAGATAGATAGATAGATAGATAGATAGATAGATAGATAGATAAGCCGCTGTTAGGACCGAATTAAAGAGATTTTCCTGCCCCAGTGTGGATCATTTTCGTCTTCTTCCAACCACTTGAATGTTTATCTTGCTCCAGCCCACTCATCTGGCCAAAATGAGTTGTAGCTGTAATTCAAAGAGGCCAGCCTTTTCACATTCTGCGTGAGTCTGAATCTTCCTGAGAACTATGTTAATGATATGCATGTATATGAAGTACTCAGCCACTTGCGCGTTAATTTTATCCTCATGTGGTAATGAAGAGTGAAAGTAACATCCAATATTTACTGTAGTTATTTGTCTTTGATTTACCTATGTGCCTATGTATCTAATTTCTTTCGATCTATGTATCCACTTTTCTTCCGATATATGTACCAATCTACTCTGAAAATACTGATAAACATCCTTTCTCTTTTCCTTTCAGTCGCCACTCACTCCTTCTCTTTCTCTTTCTCTCTCACTCCCTCTCTGTCCCTCCTCTCTCTCGCTCTGCCACTCACTTAAACTATACCTACTCTGTACAACTGGTAGTAAACAGCTGACACTGTAGTACATCTCCAGCGTTAGAAGCTGTGCAAAGCAATGATAATAATAATAATAATAATAATAATAATAATAATAATAATAATAATAATAATAATAATAATAATAATAATAAATGCCCTAATGCACGACCAGGAAGATTCCCGGATGCAGTACCAGGCAGATACACTGATGTAGTATGAGGTAGATGCTCTGTTGCAGTTGCAAGCTCTCATAGCTTTTGAACTTGACTGGTTGGAAGTTTTATCATGTACATTGTTTTGTCTTGGTATAAAAGATGGCCTATAGCAAATATTCTGCTCAATACCACAGATTCGCTTGTCAGTTGTGTGACCTTGACCAGTTGAGCACGTTCCTTAGTGGATGACGATATGTGCATCTCTGATCACGAGCAGAAGTAGTGGGGGAACATCATAGCCATGTGTTGAGAGGAAATGTTTGGGATTTAGATAATTCACCTTTGGAGACATAGGTGTTTCAACATCCTTAAACAACCCTTATTCAGGGACCATTTGAGCAGGATGGGCTACTCGATCTGAAGAAAATTGTAACTAAGCCCCACCTGCAAGGTCATGCGTTGTTTATTTTGATATGAGATCACCATGTCGCGCACATACGGCTGTGATGCATGTTCCTGTTGTACCCTTATTAGACGGGTTGTCATGATGGGATTACGGAGCTTCGTATATTTTACTCCAGTGTCACTTTGATTGCATGCACTGCTCTCTCACTCAAAGAAGAAGAAGAAGAAGAAGAAGATGAAGAAAAAGAAGAAGAAGAAGAAGAAGAAGAAGAAGAAGAAGAAGAAGAAGAAGAAGAAGAAGAAGAAGAAGAAGAAGAAGAAGAAGAACAACAACAACAACAACAACAACAACAACAACAACAACAACAACAACAACAACAACAATGATGACGATGGCTTCTCCTAAGTAACTCCAATAGAACAGCAAAATTGTTATGTCAAAAGAGTACAGAAAAGCATTTATGAATGCATTATAAAGCAAAACGAATATTATCACAACAGTCTTGCATTCATAAGGAGAAAAAGAAACCTTGTGGATCGTCATGATGGCATATTGTGACCCCCATTAATAAATGGTTAAAATGATTAAAATGGTTAAAATGGTTAAAATGGTTAAAATGGTTAAAATCCTGCGCGGAAAGTAGAAAGCATATTATTTATCTGGATTTTTACAAGGATCAATACTAAGATGCCAAAGCAATTTTAAATTTCCCTAAATTCAGGCAAGATATAAAAATTATTATTTCATCAGAGAATATTGCCAAAGCTTTTGTAATAAAAGACACATCAACTAAAGCTAAGAGCATTAAATTAGATACAAAAGATACTGAAATATGCGAATTTGAACAGACCCGTCAATGCAAATACTAAAGCGAAGATAAAACAGATAAAATACAATTCATAGAAATTAATGGGGGGAATTAGCAAAGAATACAACAGAAGAGTTAAAATAATATTAAAAACTGAAGTCACCTGTAGAAATAGGATAACCAGAATAAATACACTACCCGTCTAATTTTAAAATAATTCTTCAGTATATTACATAAGGAGTTAAGAGAATTACAGAATTTGAACATAGAAATAAGAAACTAATAGCGTTCTGAAGATATCATTTCCAAAACTGGTATGGGCAGAATGCACTTTTGTCATGCAAAAGACAGACGGGATATTATACAAACAGAAAGTTAATGTAATAATATAATGAGTCTAGAATAATACTGAGAAGCAGACAAAAGGAGTATCTTAAGAATCAATGAAAAACATGCTAAAAGCTATCTTCACTGGAAAAACAAGGTTTAGATAAGGACAAAAACAGAATCGAATATATATTAAAAATATAAAATGCAAACTATCACAAACTCTTGTATGGAACAATAGGTTTTAAAATATACAGAAAACCAAAACCTATGTACAAATAATGATATAAATAGAATAATGAAGCAGAAACAACATATTATGTTGTCAATACAATGGCACAATTCACCACATCATTTTCAGCTACGGAATCACTGTAAATGTAATATTGTCAGTTTCTTTTTCAACAAAAATGGAAGATGTCAGAAGTTATTTAAATGTAAAACACAGTATACATGCTATGGTTTGGGGCTTAGGAATCTGTTATTTGCAGTTATAAATATCGAAGCATTTTCTAAAGTTGTGCAACGTTTCCAAAACTGTAAAAAATGATAACAGAAACATCTGGATAAAGAAAGAGTTACATGGACGAGCTATGCAAAATGCTAAGCTATTTTGGAGAAGAAATTCTACTTATATTTAAAATATGGAAACCTGAAATCGAAAACTGAATTGCTAATTTAAAGAACAAGCCAAGAAAAATGAATTTCACACGGACAAATATTGATAAAATTCTGTCAGGTCACAATCACATTGTGAAGAATAAAGTAAACAAAAGTATTGACTACTTGCTAAGCTAGTGCAGTAAGAAAGCATAAGAATGTATAAACGAAGCATGAGTGGGTAGTTAAAAAAAAGTGCATTGGGATCATAACTCAATTTGCGGATATGGAGTAACAATGAAATTGTATTAACGTGAGGCAGAGACTGTTATGGTGAACGATGATTACTAGATTAACAGGATTTTCTAAAGAAACTGACAACACTACTAAAGCAACGAAACCAGAATTTATCATAGAATACATTTTATCCAAATTCTAAAGATTATATTAATCGATCACCCTAATGATAATAATAACAATCATTTTCAACGTAGACACAATGCCAACAGGTTTGGTGCCGAGGTGCTAGACTATTAGAATGTCGTCAGTACTTGAATAGTATTTCATTTCATCGATCATAGAAGGCTTAAGGATGAAGTTAACCTCAGCAGAATTTAAAAATCAGAATGTAATAATCTAAGCAAACAGCCTAGATTAGAATGTTATTGCATATGTCATTGCAATCGGTTGTACTGTAAAATGCAGTTTATCAACTTTTTATAATGCTGCAAGTAAAATGTAGTCTAGTACACTCTGTTGCATGGCTGCGAAGTCGGAAACTCAGAAACGCTCAGTTTCTCTGAAGAAGAACAAGGCAGGCTGACACGCATTTTCCAAATACCGTGGATAAGAGGAACCGTGAAAACTTGTAAAACATTTCAGTGCTTTTTAGGGATACCTGCATAAACGTATTGACACAGTCGAATACATATATAGAATACATATACTTGCACAAACAGTAATGAAAGATACGCCCTTTATTCTATTGTGACATACATATCACCGAGTGCACGTGTATCCACTCAAATACACATACGCATAACATGCACACACATAAGTATACACCAACCAATTCATGTAACTATGAGCATCAAGAGCTGCCAAGAAGTAAACAACAGAGTCTTACCCCATTGCCAGTGATCACACAGGAAAAGGTTTAAATTAAATCGCAAAGAGTTACGCATAAATGCTTTCATACATACAGATATGCCCGTTTCTGTATAACTGTGCGCACATGTTTCTTTGTGTGTGTGTGTGTGTGTGTGTGCGTGTGTGTGTGTGTGTGTCTGTGTGTCTGTGTGTGTGTGTGTGCATGTATGAAGGTGTGTACAAATATATTTGTTCCTTTTCGTACGAGTGGAAAAGACTCATATTCAATAAAAATTCAGAACAAAATATAGACTGTATATATGTAGTGAAACATTTATAACGATTGTTATTACTAATATTAATACTTTTATTATAAAATAATGCATACATATATATTAGTTGTGACATAGTAACAATGATAAAATTTAATACATCTCACTACCAGCAATACATAAACATCAATACGATATATATATATATATATATATATATATATATATATATATATATATATATATATATATGTATGTATGTATATATGTGCATATATATATATATATATATATATATATATATATATATATATATATATATAAGTATATATATATATATATATATATATATATATATATATATATATATATATATATATATATATATATATATATATATATATATAAGTGTATATATATATATATATATATATATATATAATTGATATTTTCAGTACATACATTCCTAAATCTTTTGTCAGAATGACAACTTCATAACACCTATGACAAAATATGAATTCTAAGAATCACAGAAAGACATAGATCGACATTTTAAATTCACAGAGCAATTTAATATTTCTTTTGAAATTAAGAAATTTAATGTAAGATCTTCTCTTCTGCAAAACATTAAAGACGACAATGAATGAAAATCAAAATTACCAAGGCAGCTGCCCTCTTATGTGGCGATAAGCTTTTACGTAGACACGTCACAGTATAAATGATATTGTCAACACTTCTATTTTTCTTTCAAACAATTGTTGTTCAACAATGCAATATTTATAAAACAACTAAATCATGTTTGTTAATTTAAACCGAACGACTTAAATCTTCCGTGTCTCACTTTAACGAAGGAAATTATTTTAAATGATTATCTTCCACGCATAATATGCATGATAGTTTGCGAAAAATATAAGTGTGATTGTTCCACTATGAATAGTAATTAATTGTGAGTCTTATAACCTTCACAACTGTTATTTTGATTAAATCATCAGTTTCAGTATAGGTTCTTATATCCGGAATCATCATAATCATCATCGCCGTAGTCCCCATTGTCATCATCTTTGCTGTCATCGTCTACGTAATCGTCGTTGTTGTCATCGTCGTTATTGCTGTTGTAGTTGTTGTTGGTAGTGGCGGTGGTGGTGGTTGTTGTGGCGGTCGTGGTGGTGATCGTGTTCTTTTTTTTTCATTTGAAGAAACGTCTCAGGAAAAGTTCTAGTTTGTATTACCTCCAACAAGGAAGGCGGTTATGTTTTCATCGGCGTTGGTTTGTCCGTCTGTCCGTCTGTTTGTCTGTGTGCAAAATAACTCAAAATGTTTTGAATGGTATTTGATGAAACTTTCAGGAAAAGTTGTTAATGACATAAGGAACAGATGATGACATTTTGGTAGTGATCCGAGAAGTTTTATGGATTCTTGAAGGATTTTTCATTTGTTATATTTACTTTACATGAAGTATTACAATGTTACTTTCTTTGATTATCTCCCTTGAAAACACGTTCATCGTTTCCTCTTAATCTGTGTTGGCGTTGATGTTTCCAAAGTTTTTTTCGTTTCTCTATTAGTAATTTTACTCGTGTATCTATCTTAAAATGAGCTGCTTGGCGGAGGTCTGCGGAGGATTACATGACAAGCCTTAATTATTGGGATCGACTCAAAAATCTCAAGCTGTGAAACTAGCTTGCTGTTGTCATTGATGTATTATAACTGTTTCAGATGATTCCTGTTTTTAAAGGTTTTTTTAAAAAATCACATGGTTGTGTTATTTTCTTTTTTAACCCCACCAAGGAGGTTATGTTGGTTTGGGAAATTGGGCGATTTTCAGCATGCGTGTATATGGGTGGAAATGAGCTGCTTGGCGGAGGTCTGCGCTCTCCGAGTGCTTTTCTAGTTTAGTGGAAGAAAATGTCTATTTGTTTCTTAAGCGACTTCGCAATGGCTGAGTGTTGGGTACTTTGTACCATCAGGCTGAAAATAAGGTTTGTCTTGAACATCTTATTTCATTTTTATCTCTATAAATTTTGTTTGCTAATGAATTTTTTGCTTCTTCGTAGCATTAGAGATACTGATTCGAGAGACGATGGTAACAGCTACGCCCTAAAACAAAAGCAAAATTATTAAAAATGAAAACCAGAAAAATAGTCATTTAAAGGTGAAAGTAGAGCTACAGTCATAGCCACTGATACTGTGAACAGTACACAGGAAAATTAGAGTCCTAGAAACAGAATCTTTTGTAAGCATTGACACCTGGACTTATGCATCTGGTGATAGCAAATTTTAACAACGAAAGTAATGAAAACAAGTTTGAAACAAATGCTATGACCAGAACCCTGAAAGAAAATAACATGTGATATATCTATATATAACTATAATGATAAAATGTACTACCTTGGCAGAGGAAGTCGAGGAGATAGATAAGGAAGTGATATATCTCTTCTTCTCAGAAAATGGAGGGAGTTTTCATAATCGCCAAAAGAGTAAATTTAAGAAGTATTAGATGTCATGAAGCGAGATCCACGGAAACATGATGGTTGAAACAAAGGTGGTGCATCATGCACAGATCATATACCGAGGTACCGCTTAAAGAGAGATGTATGTTAATGAGATATATACTAACCGACCACGTGTTTAGTATGTTATCTCAAGGAGATGATTCCTGATGATCGCAAGATTATTTCATATCTATACCCCTCTTAGAAAAGAAATATAATCAAATGAGAAAAAATTTCCCAAATGACATCATGTTCTCAAACAGGCTAATGCAGGGTTTCTCCAAGTAATCCAATGCTGAAAAATGATTTACATAGTCTCAAATGCCTATAGAAAAGCCATTAAAGCGGTGACCTTGTTTTTGTCTTTTTTAAATGCATAACAGATTTAAGGTTGGGATGCATGTTAACTGGGAGTGACCCTGGAAGTCGAGGTACCTGCCCACCGACTTCAGGTCACTAGCTGCATCTCCATTGTGATCGATTGGTTTATCCCAAATATGACTCCAGAATTTTCAGGCTTCTTCTGCATTAGGTTTTTCTCATCTGCATTAGGTACTTCTTTCTCCCCTATTTATTTGGTTATAAAATCGCCTCTGGTCTATTTCATATAATCTATTCTGTTGATACTTTTTTCTGATATCTGGAGGGCTTACCTGCAGCTGCAATGATACGCTGTTTAAAACTCTTCCATAACTGTCGCAAAGCCTTTCTCTTTGACAAGGTATATTTTCTCAAGTGAAGATTTTCATCTTGTGTTTCCTAACTTGTTCAGTTTCTAGACTTCTATTCTTCTCAGATCTTGTTTTAAAGTCTTCATTTTATTTTGTAATCTCCTTTTTCACATTTGCTCTTTTTTAATTTTTCTTTGCGGATTATCTAATCTGCTAGTAAATACTACCCCTCGTGCATAAATCAGTAAATTAGTATCTCTTATATTTTTGTTATCTATCCAACTGATAACAGAATCTAATTTCCTAATCATATCTAGCAGCCTCCTTCTATTGGTACATTTTAACGCTGGCAATCTTCTTTTTACTTCTTTATTCATTACTTACTGCAACTCATCTAAAATCTTCTGTTATTCTTTATTTAAATCACTTAAGTCACTGGTGTCACTTGTGCCTTCCTTATTGGTAGCGCTGTTATTATTTTTTCTTTGGGTTCGTCTATGGTTTGATCTGTATCATTTATGTTGTTGTTTGTCTTTCTTACTGCCTGGCTATCACTTTATTTTGTAATCTCCTTTCCCATGTTTGTACGTTTTTAATCTTTCCTTGTGGATTATTTAATCTTCTAGTAGCTACTACTTCTCTTGAAAAGATCAATACGTTAGTGTATTATTATTATTATTATTATTATTATTATTATTATTATTATTATTATTACTGAGTCAAAGATTAGTGCATGACATCAAAATGACACTGGGATAAAATATACGAAGCCCAGTATACCCATCATGTGACTACCCGTCTGATAAGGGTACAACAGACACATGCATCACAACTATATGTGCGCGACATGGTGATCTCATATCAAGATAAACAGCGCATGACCTCACAGGTGGGGCCCAGTTAGAATTTTCTTCAGGTCCAGTAGCCCATCCCACTCAAATGGTCCCTGAATAAGGGTTGTTTAAGGATGTTGAACGAAACACTCATGATTCCAAAGGTAAATTATCGAAACCCCAAACAATTCCTCTCAACACAGGGCTATGATGCTCCACCACGACTTCTGCTCATGATCAGAGATGCACATATCGTCAGCCATTGAGGGACATGCTCAAGTGGTCAAGGTCAAACAACTGACAAGCAAATCTGTGGTATTGTGCAGGATTTTTACTGTAGCCCATCTTTTATACCAAGACAAAACAATTTACATGATAGCACTTCCAATCAGGGCTATTATTATTATTATTATTATTATTATTATTATTATTATTATTATTATTATTATTATTATTATTGTTGTTGTTGTTGTTGTTGTTGTTGTGTGGTGAAAACTCACAGCTTATTTTACTGGGTATGATAAAAGTGTCAGCTATCCACAGACAGCAGACTTAGGTGACACTTGTTTACTAGTCATGCTTCAGGAAGCCTGCGAATAATTCTTGTAGTTCCAAGCAATGCTGAGTTTTGTAGGTGTTCTACCTTCACACTTGCACCGATCTTTTTCAGTCATGATGGTAGTTGAGTGCGGATACTTCAAAGGCAGCAATTATTGGTATAACGTCTACTCTCTTCATTGACACAAACTTCGTATTTCCCACTTCGAATCGTCATAGTTGTTGGATGATCATTGTGGATCATTGCAATTCTCATTTTTGGTGACTCCTGGAGTTTTCTGATACCACGTCTTTGCTCTTTGTTATCCGTGATTCCCACAGAGCTCCCAAATGATAATTCTTGCAACATTGTCTTGTCATCTTTTGTATTCGCGTTATGCCAATTTCGGGCATTCGCTAACGATGTACCATACCGATTCACCTCTGTCACCACACATTCTGCATTTGTCGCTATCGGTAGTGTTGCCTATTCTGCACATCATATAGTTGCTCCTTATCGCTTGTTCCTGAGCTGTGCATATGAATGTTTCTGTCTCTATCTCCAGGTCACTCTCCTTCATCCATAGCCACCTTTTGTCGTTCACATCTCTTGCAATCTGACCGTACATTTTCTTTCCCTTCTAACGTTTTATTTCTTCTTTTGTTCATTACTCGTTTAAATTTTTCTTTCATTACACAATTTTCAGTTTTAATGATGCCAGAATTCTTCGTGTGCTTCAAGAGTGGCTCTACGGCATTTTTTATATACCAGCCTAAGCTATTTTCCCCTGCTTTGATACAGTCCTGGCAACTGATCAAACCTACCCACTCTTTCTTCTAAGTACACCTAAGATAAGTACATCCTTTAGGTGTCACTCTTAGTGTGGAACTCTCCGTGTAGTTTCAACATTTTTCTGGTCTTGGTATCCATTTTTCAATTCTCTATTTTGCCATTATATAATTCTCTCCGTACCTAAATGTAGCAATTGCCCACATATTAACCACTTGGATGTTATTCCATCTAGTCAAGTTTGAGCGCAACACCAACCTCAGTCTTCGTAAATACTCTATCCTCAGTTGCTCTTTCATTTCCTTTTCCATTATCTCGTCGAACTCTAGTACACCAAAGTATTTGTATCCTTCCGTTTCAATTTGCTTAATCAAGTCTCTATTCGGTAATTTTATCGCTGCTAGGGACTGTTTCTTGCTTCTTTTTAAGTAGATTATTCCGCACTTCTTGAGTCCAATTTCCATTCTAATATCTAGTAAAACAGTGAACCGTGTTCACTAAGGAACTCACTTGTGTCTCATCTTTGCCATACTGTTTAAAATCATCCATGAAGCGGAGGTGGTTGATTGCTTGGTGTTTTCCCTTTTGTTGGTACCCCAGTTTAATTTTCCTAAGCTTAAGGATATCATGCAGAGAACAAAATGTAACGGAGATAGTCTATCATCCTGGAAAATCCCTCACTTGATACCCAAGGTGCCCAGGCTTTTTCTGTAAGATGTCAGTTCAGTTTTCCATACCACATTTCTCTTCAGGAAATATGTTCCATTCCACGCAACTCCAAACAGTTCTAAGCACTCGATGATCTACAAATGTGGAGTCATATCATAAGCTTTGCTATAGTCAGTCTAACCATTCCCAGATTTGTTCTTCTTCCTTTGCAATCTTGCATTACCAGGCGAACAGCAACTAGAATCATTACCACGCCGGACAAAATGCTTAGCGGGATTTTCTCCGTCTGAGGTCGACTGTGCCTTTTATTCTTTCGGAGTCTGTGAAACAAGTACCATCCGATGCAATCAACTAGGTCCCAATCCACATTTGAGCCCTGGTGCCTATATGAGAAAAAAACTACAACAACAACAACAACAACAACGACAACTACTACTACTTACTACTACTAATACTACTACTTCTACTTCTACTACTCCTACTACAACTATTGTTACCATCATATTGATTATTTATATTATTTACATTCCATGTTTTTCAATTATTTATTATGTTGTATTTACAATGAATTGTCTCGGTTAATGTAATTTTCTATGATCATTTCCTGATAATGTTTCATTGTATTTTAGGATTACTTTACAGAGGATATCAATGTAAGTTAAAAGCTGATATGAGAAGAGAGATCATCGGAAGAAGCTATGTACCGAACTCATTTATCTTCACTGTTTATTAAATTTCGTTGTTCTGCAAGTTCTTGAAAAGTTGCGTACACACCTTATTCAATGTCCGCAGATACTCGAAACTAGCTGTTCTTTTCACACTCAGAAATAATATTCTCAGATGGAAGCATTCAGTTTCAATACAACTGACAGTATATATTTTGGGAATGGTTTTAACGGAGTATCTGATTCTTGGTTTCCATATTATAGTTTTCTTGTCAAAATCATGGTATGTAATGAATGACTAGTACAGGCATCACGTCAGCGCATCATGTTTCAAAGGAAACCACGCTGGCAATTCAGTTATGGCTTCTGAGGCTTATCTTTCTTTTCCTTCAGTGAAATACATACATTGTTATCTTTTCAAATTAACTGCCATTCTTGAAATTACTATTTGCCACGCGTTTAGTTTCGTAATTGTCAGTCAAATACTTTCTGTTAAGTACTACAAAGCTCCACCGTTAACAATTCCTTGTTCATTACAAAACAGCCACGCAATCGTAAATTTTAGTTTGAAAATGCATGCGTTAGAAGTTGCATTTGTTCGGTTTCAATAGTGAGTATACATCTGTATTGATATGGTAGATACATACGAAACTGAAATGTTTTGTTTTCTTTTACTTAAGAAATACTGTATCTGCTGTCAAATGTAGCCAGTTTGCACACTGGTATTCGGAAATTTTGTAAAGATTACGCATTCTTTAATATCTGTTTGAGTATGCTTCCTCAAGTATCTTACATCAGCTTTTACAACATTTATTATGCTCAATCTGGAAAATGAAGGGAATGACTAGTGTGTGTCTTCTTGTGGCTATCCCCTCTTAAACAATGGGGAATAGGCCTGGGTATATATATATATATATATATATATATATATATATATATATATATATATATATATATATATATATATATATATATATATATATATATATATATATATATGTATGTATGTATGTATATGTTGCATTACGAGTGAGATTTAGGAAGGATGAATCATTAACGGTTTTGTGGAGTTCGAGAGAATGGAAATATGCTTTAGTGTTTTCAGGATATCTTTAAATAATTATTTCTAAAATCTCAGTCGGTCTGAAGGGTTCTGTACAGGATAGGGATTTCATTCGGAATTGGATTAATCGGCACAGCGATAAATAAATCTGGCTGGGATAGCAGTTTACTTCGTTGTTGGTAACTCAAATGCTGATAGCGAAATAACTAATAACTAAGAGTTGTTTATCAACGATAAAACCAGCAGTATTTTATGCTCAACTCTGGACACATCCGTGTTGATATCTCATATAATTCAAACTTGAAGATGAGGGTCAATCGCATATTCTAAAAATAACTTTTTGCTGTCATGGTATGAATTGTAGTCTTACTGCTGCTTGAGCAATCTTTTTACTGAAACATACTAATACTGCCTGTGGCAATTCGTTATTTCATGAATAATGTTCAGTATTTTTTGCCAACAAAGTTCTCCATAGATACTAAAAGATGTGGAACTAATTAGGTCAATATCTTTAAATTAAAGAGAAAGGTTTCTTGATTACAAACTTTGAATGCAAAAGCCCACATTAAGGTAGAATGTTTCTGATCATATTCCTAAAGTCATTGCTATTTCAGACACAATGCGAAGAGTTATATTGTCTTCAGTGAGTGTTTCGTTTCTTATCAGTACCATTTTTCATTAGTGGAGTTGGAATATTATGTCATTGCTCTTTGTTGAGGTTGTTCTCTTTTAGTTTCGCATAAGATTTAATGAGCAAGACTTTAAAGGTTGTTTGATGATCTCATCTAATAATTGCTCTCTAATTTGGCACAAAGCCAGCAGTTTTCTATGAGACTGGTTAGTCTATACTAGCGACCCCAGTACTAGATTGCTGCTTTATTTTATCAACCTTGGATAGATAAAAGACAAAGTTGACCGCAACAGGATTTGCAATTAGAACATAAAGATGCCTAAAGTGATAATAATTTCAAGGATGCAACACTCATTAATCTGATTCTGTAATTCAATATCAATGTCTGCTTCCGAATGATATACGCGAAGATGATGAAGTGTTAAGATTCTCCTTTAATAATTGATTTGGTTATGAACAGGAAAAGTGCTGAGTTAAAGATGTAATTGACATTAAGAATGTTGGATCCCTTACGGGCTGCTCATCAATTACAAAATATGATGGTATTTACCTTTGGTCTGACAATATTTATCTTTGTGACAGTTGTCATTGAATCTACCGTCTTTTGGATGAATTGAAGCAATATTTTGTGCTACGATTTTATTAAACAATATTCCTACGCAGCAATATTTTAAATGTAATATTGTTGATTCTATTATTTTGAAATTCTACATGTTTCTTCTGGTTTCATAATATTTGCATTTCTTTGTCTTCCGTTAATACTGATTTTGTTTACACTTTCTTCGACAATCATTACAAATTAACTTAATTTCTTGTTCTTCGTCTGCATCTTTGTTTTCCATTCTTTGAGTTATCCGTGTGCTTTCTTTTCGAGGACATGCTTTTGTTTCTTTTTTTCTTTTTTGTTGTTTTTTTTATTCATGTTCTTCTCTTCCTATTAATCCTGTTGTTTTTACTTTAAGCATTGTATTTTTCTGGCTATTTTGCAGCATTTGGTTCTTGTTCCGAATTAAACCAACCAGCATTAAGTTGTAATAATCTTCGCTTTCTTTCTACAGTTCAAAATCGAGCTGCTTCTCTGTGACCGGAAACTTTCCTTTTGACTTGAAACTCACTGTACATATTTCGAAATCCGAATTACACCTTACTTGACTTTGGGAAATAATTTTTTCTTTTGCAATTTAGCCGAAATTTCTACACTTGCTCCAATCCCTGCTTTCCGCAAAATATTCTATGTGCGTTAGCTATGGGCACTTTCAGAATAGAAACAGCAGAAATATTGGATTATCCCATAAATAATGCGTTTTTTTAATTGCATGAACTAAAATCGGAGGTGTCGGGATAAACTACCTGCATCAATATTCCATAAAAGCAGGTAGTGTAGTAATTTTACCTTGTCATTATTCTTAGTGCAAGTTTTGAAGAGTGCAGTTCGAATTTAACAGTTATTTTTCAAAGCTATAATAAAAATTACAAAGGAACATATTCGGCATATTTTGCTTTATGGGTTCAATAAAGACAACAACGCAAAAGAAAGTGCGAGAAATAGTAATGCAGCATATGGGGGTCGGACAATAAACGTAAGCTAGTGTCAACGGTGATTCCAGAAGTTCATTTTATCCGTGGTCTTCAAAATCATTTGGATGGAAAATATATGAATTCTGTAGACGAGGTTAGAATACGACTGGAGGAGTATTTTTCAGCACGGACAAGTAAATTTTGAAAGAGGGGCTTTGCTTTGCAAGACTACTAGATAGATGGAAGAGCATTGTAGAAAATGAAGGGGAGTATATTATAGATTAAAAAAGAACTTTGTTCATCTTAATTTTGAAAAATAAAAGAAGTATTAAAAAACGCATTATTCATGGGATGACCCAATATCTACTTTTTGTTTCCTACCAATATAAACTAAAATAATGTATGGAAGACGCAAAATATAAGAGTGCACCTTTGATGCAAGTCTGATGACGTGCCAGTCTAATATCTAAAACTGCAAATATTACGTAAATTTTCTCTACGAGCGCTTGCATCAACTGGCGTTGTAAGCAAAGTTAAAGATATGTTAAAGTATTTCTTTGGGTTTTTGTTTGTTATTATTTAGATTATCTACATACATACACACACACTCACACGGGCGCACACGAGGATGCCTGTATGTAGGTAATAGCGTTCTTTTTGCTAAAACTTTAAAAATTTTGTTCGTTTTTTGTAATTGTGAAATTTTTTCGCCATGAACAGTTTGTGTTTTTAAACGGAGTGTATTTTTTCTGATGTTATATCTGTTCCTGAATGATGTGTAAAGAAATTTTGATTTAAGCATCTTAATGAATTCTTTATACTGAAATATATATTGAAGAAGATAAATATGTTCTTTTGAATTTATACGTTTTTGCGTCGTAACTCCTTTATTATTATTAATATAACCAAAAGGATCGATTCTTGAAGAGTCTGCATATCTTCACTGTCGTTTTTTTCTGCTATTTAGGTGATGATTTTTTAAGTTAGCTTACCAATTATTTTTGTTGGTAGTTAATTTATAATATATTGGTATATATATATATATATATATATATATATATATATATACATTGTTTGTGTGTACACAGCGTGAAGGACTTAATCGTCTAACGTTGATAATCCAACAGTAATAGAAGTACAAATACATCGAAGGTTATGAATATAGCTATAAGGAGACATATCCCTATATGTATTTATGTGTGGATGTATATGCATTTATATATATATATGCGTGTATCTATGTATATATTTATGTATGTATCTGAATATATATGTGTATGTATGTGTGCGTGTATGTATGTATGCATGTCAGTACGTCTGCATGTTTGTGTGTATGTATCAATCCAGTTTTCTTTTATTAACCTTGTCGATCGCTTTACCTGTGTTACTGAAATAATATTCATGCAATGTAATATATGTAATATATTTAATCTACTACATAATAATATTTCGGCAAGTATCTCCTGCTAAAATGGTGAGGAAAAATTGTATTATGTAAAAGTGCGTGTTTGCTTAATCTAATCTCTCTTGTTTGCACTTACAGGGTTTAAACAAAATAATGGAAATACCTTACAATTTCAAACAAATTTATTTTACTATGGGGTAGGACCGCATTTGGCAGTAATTACAGCTTGAATTCTATGAGGTATGGACTCAGACAAAGAAATTGTTGTCCATTCTTCTGCTAAAACAATCTCCAGTTCTTGTAGTGATGATGGTGGAGGGTATCGAATCCTTACTTTTTTTTGTTTTTAATGCACCATAAACGTTCAATAATATTGAGGTCTGGTGGTGGCCAGATAACATGTTCAACTTCACTAGAATTTTCCTCGTGCCATTCAGTAACAACTTTAGCTGTGTGGATTGGTGCATTATCATCCTGAATGTTTGCGTTTCCCTCTGAAAACAATTCTGCAACCACAGGATAAATTTGATCAGAGAAAATGCTGAAATAGACTTGACTATTAATTCTGCCATGAAGGGAAACCATTGGGCCGGCGAATCTCCAAGATATAGCTTCCCAGATCATCACAGGTACTTCTCCATGCTTAACTGTTGGAAGAAGGCACTCTGGGTCAAATGCTTCTTTTGGCTGTCTCCACACGTATACTTGGCCGATGGTCGGATATAAAGTAAAGTATGACTAATCCGAGAAAATAACATTCTTCCACTGCTGTAGGGACCAATTCTGTAGGTTTTTACTCCACTCTAAACGCTTTGCAATGTTTACTTTTGAAAGTAGTGGTTTTCTGACTGCAGCCCTCCAGTGAAATACGGCTTTGTGCGGTTCCCGGCGAACAGTTTTTGTGGAAACAGGGTTCTCGAGGTGATGATTAAGCTTTGCATTAATTTTGGGAGCTGTACTTTTGTGATCCTTTCTAACAATTCATGTAAGAGTCCGACGGTTCCTATTTGAAAGTTTTGGTTTTCTTCCGGAGTTTTGTTTCGACATGGAGCTTTTACCCTCTTTCTCAAAGGCTGTCATTACTTTCGAGACAGTACTTCGTGATACACAAACATTTCGGCTGTTTTCGTTACGATAGCACCTGTCATACGAACACCAACAATTTGACCTCTTTGAAAGTCCGAGAGATCTGTCGTTTTAATGAATTTTAATTACCTTTTCCTGATGATATCTGAAAAGAAACAGCTATTTTTGAAACACATGTGAAGCAACACTCATAATAAATCAAAAACATAAAAAATAAACAAGCTTTTGGCGGTTTTATAGATATTTCAAAATTATGATGCTATGAAGCTAGGTGTTTCCATTATTTTGTCCAACCCCTGTATATATAGAAAAGGATATATATGTATGCATACAAATATATATATATATATATATATATATATATATATATATATATATATATATTTTTATATATATATGTATATATATATAAGCAATAATAATAAATATCTGTACGAGATATAAACAGTAGCTGTACGACAATGTGAAGTATATTTGTCACTTAAATGCGGCTAACCCCTAAGGGCGAATGCTTGTAGTCCCGTGAGAACATCTCCTCCAGCTGGATATTGACACACTTTCTGTGCCCTGTCGGTATTTGCAAACGGAAGTCATCCTTCCCATCGTCGATCTGACGTGATACGTACGGACCCGGGTTTCTGGGTATTTACCCTTCGTCAGCGTACGACAATCACCGATCTTCGATGCGAAGGGCTCCCAATGCAAATACATATATCTTTTTTGCAGTGACGAAAATTCACTGATCTCAAAAAAGTGTAAACAAGCAAAAATAAATCTCTGAACGAAGTATAAAAGAGGCATAAATCTCTGAACGAGGTATATATATATATATATATATATATATATATATATATATATATATATATATATATATATATATATATATATATATATATATATATATATATATGCATGTATACATGTATATATATTTGTATATCTGTCTGTATGTGTGCATGTATGTATGTGTGCATGTATGTATGTGTGTATATATGTATACAATTATTCAGTTTTATTTCAAGGTGTTTTGCCAATAGAGAAAGATCCGGTTTCCTACCTAAATTCAAGGCTCCTCCATTGGAATTTCAACAACGATTCTCTATATAAATTTCATACTGCAATAATGGTAAGTTTTCTTCAGTCATATGATACTCTATTTTTATTTAAGTATTTTGTTATTCCCAAGCTCACCATGAACTTACGAGTTACAGTTCTGTTAGTTTAGCATTTATAGAAAAAGGTAACATGCTCTAGTTTCGCTATTTATTGTACATTTTCCCCATATATTGTTTATTAGAATGTGACCCATTTGTGCACTAGAGTTATTTAAAAATGAAAACGTCCAAAACTTAACATTTTGTGTATTATACAGAGAAATTGATCACTTCACATTCTCCTTTGAAGTCTAGGAAATAGTCTGGTAAATAGAACATCCTGCCTAGTTTTTGTATTCGTATCGCCTCCAATAACTTTGCCATTGTGTTTAGAGTTGCTTCATTCAGGTCAGTGAGATTGCAATAAAATTTCACTAGTTGCATTGATCAATAGCATGATATTACAATTGTACTTGTATTCCCATTCAAATGAAGCAGCCATTATTCAGGAAGTAAGGCTTTCAAGATTTATAAGTCATTGGACTCAGGAGTAATCCTAGACTTGTGATGATTGAATTGTTTCCCATTTTTACGCTTGAACTCGGGAGAAGCAGTTCCCAAATTTTATGACGAATTGGAACATAATCATACAAGTTCCCATGTCCCTTTATGCAAATTATTTCAATTTAATACTCTGCTGCCAATAGAATGAGTTCACCTAATTTAGATGTTGAATTTAGAATTTTAATGTTAAAGGTTAATAAAAGAAATAAATGTTTATCTATTATAATCTTGTCGCAAGTAATGTCATATCCAGGTTATCTATTATACAAAACATTCCTTGTTTACCCACACGCTAAGCTCTGCAGCATGATTCTATTTTGGAGATACAGGCATTCATATTCACTCCGTTGCTTGATAATGAGTGACTGTAGCAGGTCCTGGAAGTCATCATAATTTCGAACTTACTACAATGTTTAATTCATGGCATTGTGTTAGACAGAGTTGGTTATCAAATGCCATCGATTATTGAAAAACCGCTACACCTGTTAGACTGCAGTCTCGTTTCAATCACAAGTAGCCATGTATAACATAAAACCATATGACATATGTATGTATGTATGTATGTATGTATGTATGTATGTATGCATGCATGTATGTATGTATGTATATATATGTATATATATATGTATATGTATATGTATATATACATACATATATATATATATATACATATATATATATGTATATGTATATATATATATATATATATATATATATATATATATATATATATATATATATATATATATATATATATATATATATATATATATATAAAACCTAGTAAGGTTTCAACCAGTAGAATAGCGCTCGATCAGCTAAGAGAGTAGTAAAGATAAGAACAAATCTAGTAAAATATAGCCCCGGGTTTGTGGGCGAAACATTGATTCAATTCGCCATTGCCAAGCTAAAAACGAGACTCTGACAAACAGTTTTGTTCTTTGCTTGAAAAATGGTGAAATTTGTTGTTCATTTTCCTGTCTTTGTCTTTTGTTTTTCTGTAAATTTCAACTACACACACACACTCATATGCATATATATATATATATATATATATATATATATATATATATATATATATATATATATATATATATATATATATATATATATATATATATATATATATATATATATATATAGTCAAATCGAATAAACGAACGTTAAAATTATCAATAACAAACAAGGGGACGTGCACAGGGAATTTATTAGTTTGACGCTCAGTAAAAAGAGAAAATTTGTTGATGTCTGGCGCATAGCTCTCAGTCGGAAATGAAACCGAAAAAATGGAAAAGTCCAAAGAAGAAAAGAAAATCATCAACAGACGTCTGTATATATATATATATATATATATATATATATATGCAAAGATGAGTGGTTTTGTTTTTTACAACTTCGTTTGTAGTCAAATATGGAAAGACCTTCACGGAGGTTCTTGTGTCCCGGAAGAAATATTCTCCGAAAAATATGCATGTATGAAAATGCTCCAAGTTAGACTGTGCTTGATCTTTTCTGCAGTGACGGACGTGTTAAATATTACTATATACAGCTATATTTTGATCATCGTAAATCAGTGTGATTTTAATAAATTTGAACTTGACAAAGGGTTTCATGCACCAGAACATTAATTATTTGCTGTTGAGAAAAATGAACGGTTTTTCGTATGGTCTATGAGCGATGGATTAGGTGTATCTGATGAAGAGTAACGACGCAGAAATACGTGTCATATAGTTGGATGACGACATTCATAGTACAGGTCAGTGTGTTTTCACATATATTGTTTAATAAGTAGAATATTTCTTCCGATACTTTTGCAATACTCATCTTACTTTCACGTTTGAAAGTACACCAACGTGTTAAATATAAATGTTACACGTTATTTTAATCATCGATGGTTCTGTGCTTTTCACTAATTATATATATGACAATGTATAATTATTTGTAGCTGAAATTTAGACTTATTATTGTCAGGAAAATATAATAAAATATATATAATAAATATAATATATATGCCATTGATATAAAGGGCTTTTAAACAGATGGGATTACAGCCATTTAGAAAGTCGACTAGTTTTAGGAATGATTAAACGTTTTGCTTTCGTGCAATCCTATAATTTAGTTTGAATGGGAAAACGATAAACATATAGTTACGTAGTTACATTTTGTAATTGTCGAACAGCAAAACTGAACTCAATATGGAATTAGAAAATTATTGGGCATATGAGTAACTATGATTTATGTTGAAGCGTATCAAGATGGAAAAATTATGTTTGCTATACATGTGTATATTCACATGCTTCATACACATACATACATATGTATATGTGTGTGTACATATTGTATATATATATAAAGAGAGAGACAGAGTGACAGAGATACAGAGGCAGAGAGAGGAAGAGTGATATAGAGAAGCAGAGGGAGAGAGATATAGAGAAGCAGAGGAAGACAGATCGTGTTTGTGTGCGTGTCTGTGCGTGTATACCTTTGTGTGTGCATGCGTGTGCGTGTGCGTTTGCGACGTGTGTGTGTGTGTGTTTGCAAGCATGAGCTATGTCTCTGTAGCTAAGAATTTCGCTTCACAACCTCGTGCCTTCGTTTCTGATCCGCTTCCTGTGACTGTGGACAAGTATTATCTTCTTTAGCCTCACATTAACCAATATACTTGAGAGTGAAGTGTAGCAGACGGGAACTATATATGAGGTCGTCATACTAATTAGTTTATTAAATTAATTCAAGTAATCACCAAACTTAAGACTATGTACACTGGTTACATTTAGATATACTGATATGATTTTATCTCTTGAGGCACAATTATGCGTGCACACAAAACATAAATACATAGTCTGGAGAAAGAGAATGATATTAAAAATATGGATTGTTTAATTTATTAAATATATACGAATAACAGACGAATAAACAATTGTCAACTATCCTTCTTCGGTCATTTGATGTGCTACACATTGGTGCACACGCGACAATCCTGCTTGCTTTTGAACTGCCAACGATGTCTGCGTCAGTCCTGGATAGTCTGTTTGCGTTTAGATCATTTTCATGCATTTTTGTCTTTATACTCTTCGTTTTCTAACATACGGTTTCCTCACCACCAAAATTTCGGGAATACTTCCAATGAAAACTACACGGACGTATTAAGGTGTTCACTGCAGTTTAAGTTTTTATGATACGTTTAAGTTTTTATGATTGCGATAATGTGCTATAAAATACTTCTGTAGATTTTTATTAGCTAACAAAGTATGTTATGTCTATATATAATATATGTTCGGGAATAGCTGTATGTTCAACATATTTCAACTCTGTTTGGAGTAATATAAACAGCTGTGCACTGTCTTTTAATATCCACCTATAAACTCACTGATATTAATGGCTCAATTAAACCGGATAGATCAATTTGTACATTGAAGAACTTCTTCACAGCTAGTTCAAATATTTAATTCCTGATGTATTACCAACGTTTCGTGTCTTTCCTATAATGTACTACTGAACGTATCCGTAATGCATCAAAGATTTTCGTTCTCTTTCAGTTCATGAACATATTGTAAATTTAGACGCAATATCTACATTCGCTACAACTTATGGAGATAGCTAGAAATATATATGGATGTAAAAAAACACTTTTAACGCACAAGTTATTTCATATAAGAAATAGCTATCAAGAAAAATGGTGGATATGCAAATTGAAGGAGTAAGTAAACATTAATGTAATTAATCTTTACACTTTCAGTTTCTATTCAGGATTAGTCAATAAGCATATAATCAGTGAGAAAGTATATCTGAATGTGGAAAATAAATCACAAACCACACACCCGAGCAGTATTTTAGCGTTACAGAAATATTATGAGAGAATGGATATTAAAGGAAGACGAGTTCATAATAACTTCGCCTACCCTGTGACAAAACCATAAACTGCACAGCACTAATAAGACAAATTAAAATCAAGCTAAGGGAAAGGATTTAAGAACTTTGTTGCAATGGATATGTTTCCGAAACTGCGCACAATTATTCAACTTTGTGATCAACACGTCACTATGGGCCTGGAACGCAATAAATTTCAAGCACCAAATGGTTAGTGCACTTGCTTCTTTATCAATGGAAGTTGATTTAGCTCTCGTATATTTTTGATTACTAATAGCTAAAAACTTTCTTAGGGCGTATATTTCGAAAATCAAATTCTTTTTTCTCTAAAACGCACAGTTTCGGAGCCTTTTGATGACATACACATATACTATGCACTCACATTCTCATTTATATAGTAGATATATATATATATTATTGTTATCAACCGCTATACCTCGTACCCAAGAATTTCAATTTCCTCCTAAATGGATTACTCCTCTACATTAATTTTGGTAGCATTGCTTACTGAGTGGATTCAATCTCAGTGTGAAACAGGTGGGAATAAATATGGGTATGTAAATGTTCGGTAGACGGAGTAATTGTATTTGGTGCATTTTATATTCTTCAAGTGTTCGTTAGTTTTTATTTTAACTTGATTTCAAAGAGTCAGTTCCTGTGATGACAGCACGCCAGCAGTATTCCTCTTCACATTTTAAACATTTTGTGCCTGAATTTCAGCCATTTCGGTGATTAAATTTAGCTGGTCATTTTAAACTTGGATAAGGATCTCCTCGTAGGCCTTCTCGGTAGTTTAGTCACAGGAGAGGATTTGACGGGGAATCTACCCTATTTCATTCTAATCACATGATATTTCATTATAATTAACTCCATAGTCCAACAATTGGCTTCCTAAACAGTGGTGATACTCATGTAAACCTCCTATTTGTTGTTGAAGATGGCACTGAACTTTTATGAAAAGGCTCGTGATTTTGGTATCCTTACGATAAAGTGTTCATGTTTCACAAGCATATGATAATACTGCAAGGACGACGATAACTTCATAAAGCACCAGTCTTATGTTTTAGGGTCAAATGTTTATTCTTAAGTATCCTTTCTATAAGTTTCCCTAGTGCTGACAAGGATCATCCAGTTCTGTGTTCCATATCCCATTCACAAAAGGAAACATCCTTGAAAAGGAAACATCGAAGATAATGAACGTTAACAATTTCTTCGAGAAATGTATCAGATGCGCTGACGTTGAAATTAGAGAGGTTTATCTCCGATTTCTTCAGAGCAAATTGGCCGAGAACTCCATGCATATATAAGCCAATGTGTATGTATTTGTGATCATGATTGTGTGAGCACCTATGTTAAAGCACTTTTATAGATCTGTATTTTTACATCGGTATAATTTATTGTAAACAAGACGGCATTTAAATCATTTTAGTATTCCCATGAAATTGCATACAATTACTTTAAATCAATGTTTTCTTTTTCTAGTTGAAAATATTCAGAAATTTTTGCATGTGTTGCGACTGCGATGCTGAGCAAAGGAACTGTATAATAAATCTCAATTTTCCAATATCTACCTTATTTCAGATTATGCTAAATCTTTCCCTTGAACTATTATAAATACAATAGCAAATTGAATTAGAAATGCTCTAGTGCAACAGAATAAATAAAACCAGTGGTAGACGAATATATTGATCTTTTTTTACTGTATAATAAAATAAAGATATTTAGTGCATGTGCTTTGTTAAAATTAAAGTGTCTGGTTGTACCAAAATGAAATACTATATGTTTCAAGACGATTGAAAATAGGTCTATTATGAAATACATTCAGTCAAGAAATGAAAAATAAAACTTTCTGCTTAAATATATGAGTTTCAAATATAAACGGATTTTAATCGATAGAAAATCTACAGAATGCTTATGAATATATTTCAAATGATTTATTTGCTTTCCATTAAGCGTGCGTCACACGTTCTGTGACTGATTATACTTAGTTACGATCTACTAACATTATATTGCTTATGCCCTTATGATCTATCTATCGTTTTTCTTTCCAATGAAATAAAGAAGTTTATCGAATCAGCCGCAACATTAACTAAACTATACGACTGATCGTTGAAATATGTGAGTTAGAAACATAATTCCAACATTTACATTAGATGCGCAAGCACATCTCTGTCTTATTATAGATCGAAAACATGAATTAGAAAAAGATGGAAGAAATTGAAATAGGATAGTATTGGCTTGTAGTAAAAATGCAAAAATGATGAAAATGAAGGATAATGTAAGTAAAGAAGAGATTCCATATTACGTTTCTTCGCCGACAGATTCTGTTTTTCTTTTCGTTTCCATCTTTTATTTTCTGGCTCCCTAGCTTTCTCTCGCTCTTTGGAATAGTGGACGAGAAACAAATAGAGATAGAGAGAAACACACGACGAAAGATATAGGAGACTAGAAAAGGGAGTTGATGATAATGAAAGTTTCAAATGCGAATAACGCACTCATCATCTAATCAGTTGTTGGCAACGCTTTTTCTTACAACACTTTTTCATGAACAACAGTGAATCTAGCAAACGAGTACTAAATCTAAACGATGTAATTACTGAATTATAAACAGTTTAAAATAGAATCTCAGTTTCCAAATAGAGAACTTCGTAATTATTGCAATACATATATATCAATAATAAGTGGTGAGTGCACTACACAGAATGTCTCTGTCAATAACTTACCTCTAAGCTGCCCTTATCTTGTTAACCAGCATCAGAAAATAACAATGCGATCTATAAATTAAGCATAGACTTCTACGTAAGACAACAAAATGAATGTTGTCTTCTATTAAAATTGTGTCCAATGAAGGTATTTAAAACGAAAGAAATTAGTAAGCTATTCATCAGTTGGCATTATATATGTCTATAGGTGTGATTGAACGAGTGTTCCCAGTATGTCATTTCATGTTCTGACTGAAGTGATTGCTGAATCAATCTCAAATGCCATCCTATTTTTTGTAACTGTAAAGAGGTGGTAACGCGGTAGACATTTTGAAGGTAGGTAGAACTGATTGAAGTAGAAGCCATATACCCGTGAAACCACACCTTACTGCATTATGTATATTCTCCTTTTTCTTATCTGCCATTGTCACGCTTACTCACTAACCCACACCTCACACTCTGCCTACCCCACTTTAGACACACACTTGTCTCAAACACTAACAGGACACCAAACCTGCGTTCAGAGACTTACAAACATCCCCGTCCGGTCATTCTTCCCAAAACATTTGCACCATTCACTGATACACGCATCAACACATCTCTTTTGCCTTGACATCGTACATCTTTGACACACATACATACTCCAGTATGCGCGTGCATACATTCTATCCCCTAGACACACACCAGCATGCACGTGAATACATACCCCCCACCACACACACACACACACACAGACACGAGCATGCGTATGCATGCCCACATAGGCATGTCAGCATGTGCGTGCATACATAGCCACCACCCACAGTTGACTCATAAACACCTCTATTGGACTATTGACTTGACTCTGTGACACACACATCACACTAGAATGCAGAAATACACACACCTGCAGATCACTGGCAGGTCGAAAGTTTGTCTGTCCATTCACACCTTTCACTTGCACTCACATTCAACATGCACAGAAACACTGATATGAGGATATACACATATCCCGACGCACCAGTACTTCAGACGATCACACGCGCGCAACCGCATACTGCTCATTCAGATACATTCCTTTATTCTTCAATGTGCCCCGTTTCGGTTAACGCCATGAATTACTCAATTTTTCCTACTCTTTGCACATGATTGGTACTCCTTCTACAGCTTGTTGACGTCCCTCCATGCACACATACTACTATTTCTGTTTCCCCACTTACATCCATTCTTCTCTCAAGAATGACTATTTTATTTCCTCTCACACTTCCATTTTCTTTCCTCTCTTGACCACATATACAAAATATCTGGCTTTTATTTTGATCTAAAAATAGCTCTCCTGCTTCCAGGAATCTATCATTTTCCTGGTCACTTTTTGCTAATACTTCGCAGGATGTTTTACGAATGTTGCTGATATTTTTTTACCAATTACGATTACTTCTTTCATCTCGGTAATCAAGCAGTTTTTCTCACGTTAAATTTTGCTTTAAACCTTCTAGTTTTTGTTCCACAGCTGTATTTCTGTAAAATGATTTATCTCCTGCTCTATATGGCATTGTTATGCGCTGCACGTATATCAGCAACATCTACCAGAAGCTGACCTTCCCATGAGCTTCATCAGTAACTTTTTCCACAATTTTAGTCGGTGATTATTGTCACAAACTCACACACTTTCTCACTCCCGTCTTATAACCCTGCAGAAACATTTCATCTTGTTTCTAACCATTTGCCCCCACCTGTGTCCGTCCACCATCATTTTATGAATTCCATCTCATCCCTTTATGGCAAAGTTGCGGGGCTTAGTGGCTGATGTGTGGGACTATGATCGTAAGATTATAGTTTCGATTCCTGGACAGAGCGACGCGTTGTGTTCTTGAGCAAAACTCATTCATATTGCTACAGTCCACTCAGCTGGCAAAAATGAGTAATCTTTTTACTATAGCCCAGGGCCGATCAAAGCCTTGGGAATTGATTTGGTAGACGGAAACTGAAAGAAGCCCGTAGTATATATATATATATATATGGGAGAATTTACGAAAAAAACAACAGACGAAGACAGGTGGTGTAAACAACAAATGGATGTATTAGTTTAACTCTCGGGAATAGAGAAAGTCTTTGACGTTTCGATCTACGCTCTTCAACTGAAAGGAACACAAAGAAATAAGGAGAGAAACAAGGAGAAAAAATATATATATATATATTCAATCCAACATACACACGCACACACGCACACACGCACACACACACACACACACACACACACACATATATATATATATATATATATATATATATATATATATATTTGTGTGACTGGACTGTGTTTGTCCCCTCAACCGTCACTTGACATGCGATGTTGGTGTGTTTATGGCCCCGAAACTTAGCTATTCGGCAAAAGAGACCGAGAGAATATGTACCAGACTTATAAAGAATAAGTTCTGGGGACAATTTGTTCGACTAATGGCGGTGCTCCAGGGTGGAACAGTCAAATGACATCAAAATACTGTCAAAGGTAATAACTTTGATAACGCAACAACATATGTCACAGGAAGAGGAAATGGTTTGTTGCCATACGCGTGATAGCAACATCGGAAAAAAACAACAATAAAAATCCACCGTTATGAAGACTGTCTATTCAATTCGGTGACCAGCCTGGAACTTTCGAGGCTGGAATAGCAAGAATCAGTAAATAATAAAAAAAATATTAGGTACATTTATCGTAAATTCTTCTGACAGTAGCGTCCACTTTAAAGACAGTAAATAAATGAGAGTTATCAATATGACGGCAAGTAACGTGGCGATGTGGCATGATCGCTAGCATGTCGGGTAAAATGCTTAGCGTCATTTTGCTCATTTTCATGTTCTGAATACAAATTTCCCGAAGTCGATTTAATCATTTCGGGGGCGATAAAATAAGTACTAGTTGAGCACTATAATCGATGTAATCGATTACACCTCCCCCAAAATTGCTGGTCTTATGCCAAAATTTGAAATCAGTATTATGGTATTGACTCTGTGTTTTGTAGTGAACTATACTGCTTTGTTTCACCTAAATTCATAAGTCCTGAGGCAACTGGGGTATACAAGGAACAGACCAATAATAAGAGGCTACGAAAAGCGATCGTACGGCTAGTAGACCGACACTCTATTGACTTACATTTAAAATTAACTAACGAACAAGTACATAAGAAAAGAACATCCTCAGAGCAATAACATAGTGGAAACAACAGAATAACAAGATATTAAAATGAATAACGACAATAATAACAGAAACATTATAAATTACATCATAAACGCAGTCAGAATATAAATAGCAACAATATTACTGACCGAAGAGTCTCTACCTATACATAATAATGCACATAAAGGTCAAGAGAGACGGAAGTAGCTGAACAAGGATACAAACATCAGAAATATTTAACGGTCATTATGGTTCAAGAACAATGGCTGTTACATTTTGGGAAACAACAATAATAATATTACAAGACTGTACAATCGGAGTTTTATGGTAATTATTAAGAGAGAATTCATAGACCATAACGGTGTTGCTGAGTGCTGAGTGAATAGAATGTATATATGGATGTGTTTGTGTAGGAGAGCTAGAGAGCCAGAGGAAGAGAGAGATAAAGAAGAAAAATAAATAGTTAGAGAGACTGAAACAACATAATTGCAACAAATTGAGTCTCCGAGTAAGCATGAGTGTTATTTCTGTGCTTTGATTGGTGTATTCTTTGGACTGTGAATTCGAATTCCTAGCATGTGTGCGTAGTTTTATTTCAGTGCACATATAAAGATAATGTGCAAATGGTTTACTTTGCCTACATTTATTTGATTACATCTCTTTGTAGGCATATATATTTCTATTTGTATGTATCAATTTATATCTATCAATCAATCTCTCTCTCTCTATATATATATACATAGGTTTGTGTGTGTATGTGTCTGTGTGTGTGCGCAGAAAGATAAAGATAAAGATTAACAATCCTCACTACGTACGTGTATGCTAAGGAATGATTTTGAAGACATCTGATATGATGAAAAGCATTATTAAGAACTCAGTGTTTAAGATGCATGCATTAATGCATAAGCATAGACATAAATATAAATGCACACCTATACACACTGAAAAAGATATACTCGCATGCGTATCACATATAAATCTATTCAAAATGTGCTTATAATAGATATAAATGTATGCGTGCATGTTTGCATGCAGATATTTATGCATACAAATGTATATATATATATATTGGTATGTATGTATATATATATAAAATTTAAATAACTTAGATATGTTTCGACTAAAGTTTAGTAGGATTAGCAAAATCCTTTTTAAGTTAAGTTTTGTGGTATCATGGTCCATTCATGTAGGGAGTTCTTGCTGAGCGAGTTGCATCTAGGTATAGGTGGCTTATCCGGTATTCCTTGAGGAAATTTGTCCCGTTTCCATTTAAAGGTAATGGGGTCCTTTTCCTCTTTGATCTGCTAATTAGGGCAGGGTCTGTTGAGGAAAAGAAATTGAATTGCAGTGTGTTTAGATGTTGTGATCCTGAATTGGGTAGTGGCCGTATGGCCCGTGGTCCTAGCCTTGGATGAATTCTGAAGCTAATGTTGAGGTTGTGTCAGCAATGCTGGTGGTATATTTTTAATATCGTGTAAATGACGTATCGCTCACGGCGGCGCTGGAGAGAATAGAGTTTCAATGCTTTTTTAAGGTGATCCCAATAATCAAGATCAGTCATGCACTTAATTCTTTTAGTGAATGACCTCTGTGGTCATTCAATTTTCGAGATGTTTTTTTTTTTTCGTATGGAGAGACCACAGGGAGCAGCAGCATTTGAGGCGTGGCATAGAAGGTAGGAGAAAAGAGGAATGATGACACCTTCTTCTCTGGACAGGAATGTTCTTAGGATCTAGGAGCTCATCCTGTGAGCTATAGCGACCTTGTTGTTGATGCGGGCACTCCAGCTGAGTTTGTTATCAACAATTACTTCTAGGTCTCTGATATTATTAGATGCTACGAGCGGTTCCCCTGAAGGAAGAGAATATGGATGTTTTAGCATAGTCTTTCTTCCAAAATGCATCAGCTCAAATTTTCGCCCGTTTAGTTGCATTTTGTTTTTGTCTGCCTAATGACTCACGGCATGTAGATCCGATTACAGTTCAGTTCTGTCTTCTTCTTCATTGATACTTTTCTGGAGCTTAGAGTCATCAGGGAATATTTTCACTTTGCTGTGTCTTATGACGCTGGAGAGATCGTTTATATAAACTATAAAGAGGAGTGAACCTAAGACAGTCCCCCTCATGGACAGCACTGGTGACTTTTGCTGGGCTTGAGTGGACTCCGCCGATCACAACATGTTGTTTTCTGTTCTCCAGGAAATACTCAATCCAGTGTAAAAGGTTTCCACGGATTCCAAAATTTGACAATTTTGACAGTAGAATATGATGGTCAACCCTGTTGAACGCTTTACTGAAGTCAAGATATATTACATCAGAGTTCGAACCGGATCCCAAGGCTTTAAGGATATCATCGATGTGGTGTAAAAGCTGTGTTAGACAGTCTCTGCCACAGCGAAAGCCATGGTGTTTTGACTTTAGGAGATTGTGGCTCTGCAGGAAGCCAGCTATCCTTCATCTCACCTCCCTTTCAAATACTTTAATGATATGGGAGGTGAATGAGATTCGGTGATAATTGACTGAGGGGGTCTGTTTCCGTATTTAAAAACCGGTCGAGAGACTGAGATAAGAGCTGTTTCAGTATGTAACCTGTATCTAAAGAATTTCTGCAGAGGTTGGTCAGAGGGACTGCAAGTTGATGTCAACATGCCTTCAGAAGACAAACGGGGAATCTATCAGGGCCTACAACAGAGTAGTATTTGATCTCATTTATTTAGTATCATGTTGGAGAATGATCAAGAGGCCTGGTGCAGCTCTCCAACTTGCTATCTCTGGTATAATTGCCCAACTTATGCCAGCATGGAAAACGGACGTTAAACGATGATGATGATGATATTGATAATGATGTTAATGATGACGATATATGTATACATATATATATATATATATATATATATATATATATATATATATATATATATATATATATATATATATATATATATATATATATTCACATACATACATGTATACGTATCTGTGTGTCGATATATATATATATATATATATATATATATATATATATATATATATATATATATATATATATATATATATGTTATGCTTGTACAGATAACCATAAAAACCATGACTCCGAAAGACCCATTTTTGAATGAAATAAGATTGCTAGCTAACACACAAATCAAGTGAATGATAAAAACAAAAAAAAAATAGGATTTTGTTTCCTTAAAACGTGATTGTCCTACAAAGTATGAGTACGTGTGTGTGTGCGAATATATCCTTTTTTTTGCGACAGATTAATGTGTTTCTGTATAACTCGATAAATGCAAATGTATTTAACTATGTATATTTGTTTAATTCCGTTTAGCTGTATATTTTAAACAAGTAACTATGTAATGCATTTTTTTTTGCGGTATTTTAGCCATGCGTGTACTTTTCAAGAAGTATACCTCGAATTAAAACAGTATAAAAGCATTTTTGAAACAACATGCCTCAGTATGTATCCAATGAACGTCGAGATATTGCTCATAAATCATGTGAGAAACAAGTTCTACAACTTTATTTCATAACATCTTTACAGTCACATCAAGATATTTGCTTTCAGCATAATTCTCCTCGGAAAGATTTACGGCCGTTTCACTTCCAAGCTCTGAAGAAATCCAGTGATTTTCTTATCTGATTTCCATGCAAAATTGAACATTCAGTGGAGTATGTATGTGTCTGCTGAAGTAGCTGTTGACGGTGAGATATGCTTGCTCAGAAAGTAGCGGTAAACTTATTAGGTATATTTGTTGACTATAATTCAATGATTTTTGATATCTTTTTAAAGTTTTGTTATGATGATGTTAAAATGATGTCATCCATAATTCTCAGGATAACAATGACGGCATCGACAAAAACGACGACGGCGTTGTCTACGGCAACGACGACCGCAACGACGGCGTCAACGACGGCGTCAACGACGGCGTCAACGACGGCGTCAACGACGAGGGGACGACGGTGGCAACGACGACCGCAACGACGGCAGCAACGACGGCGACAACGACGGCGTCAACGACGGCGTCAACGACGGCGTCAACGACGTCGTCAACGACGTCGTCAACGACGGCGGCAACGACGGCGGCAACGACGGCGGCAACGACGGCGGCAACGACGGCGGCAACGACGGCGGCAACGACGGCGGCAACGACGGCGGCAACGACGGCGGCAACGACGGCGGCAACGACGGCGGCAACGACGGCGGCGACGACGGCGGCAATGACAACGACGACAACGATGATAATGAGAGGAATTCTTTCGAGTATAAAACTATTAGTACTGATGTTTGCTGTTAACATCTTTGTAAGATGCAACTGTACAATTGTATGCATACATTAGGCATGGATACTTGTGCACTAGTGTGTGTGTGTGTGTGCGCGCGCGCACATGTGTGCACGTGTGAGTGCATGTGTGTTGTTGAAAACATTACCAAAGTCCAGTGTAAACTTTTAATAGGAAAGGCGTCATCATCACCTGCACCATCCATCTATTCTAGAAGACGTTAACTATTCTCTTGGCCGTCTGCAATGTTCCGGCGTGTTTTTTTATGTTCTTTGTTTTGTTTATGTTTTGGTGGGGTAGGGTCTGTTTATTTTTTTAAACTGATTTATAACCGATATCCTACCAAACACCGAATGCATACTGTTGTGTACGAATTAAAAGTTTTTTTATAGCATTCTTTAATTCAATCTATATTTGTTGAAGATAGAGTCCCATGGAAAACTACATAAGCACTTAATTCAATACATTTAAATTTTCACATAAAAGTAAACGTAGAACATTAGAAACAACTTTTCTCTTCGTTCTATTTGTAAGATTCTGCTTTCGGTTCCTTGTAGAGCAATAAATTTACTAATTCAGTAGTGTTTCGACACCATCAAGATTTCGTCTAGTCGCGTATGAGTCTAGCTGTTGTTTTATTGTGACTTTTATTAAAATTCTAAGTGAAAATCACATAAATATTGTTGTGTTAGATTTTTACTTCATTATCGGCAGTTTTTAAAATGTTCTCACGGTTCATGTTAGACATATTCCAGCACCTAGAAAATACTGGGCTTGAGATGTACAACAGGATATTACTGGAATATGTACGAATTTGGGGAGATTTATATGGCGAAGAATGAGAGTAATCTAAAATTTGGGGGCTGCCGTTTCCTCTGAGTGAACAAAAACCTAATCGGTCTCTCTCCCGCCCTCTCTTTCATTCTTTCATCCTCCCCCTTTACCACTCCCTCTCCCTCCTTCTCTGTCATAAAATTCATAACTACGAGTATTCAAACTTCATTTCTATCCATGACATAAATATATATCGAAACTCAAGTATTTCGCTAGAATCACCATTGGAATAGTTACTATGATCATATGTTAGAGTTATTACATGACATACCTAGTCTGTGTTACTTCACTGGTAATATGCGTAGGTATTCTATATAGTATTTTTATTTCATCGTCTTTTACTACATGGTTTTATGCTCTATCGAGTAATATAGTGTTTATTCACGAAAAAGTATCATATAACAGTATTTTCATAGTAAATTTTAGTGTTAAGATTAGGCGAAAATATGATCTTCGTTAGCGTATGGGAGTCATTCAATATCATTAAACCTCTCCGTCGACAAACCGCCTATATTTGGGTTATCTCCGCTCTTCCTGTACATATCTCTCTCTCTCTCTCTCTCTCTCTATATATATATATATATATATATATATATATATATATATATATATATATATATATATATATATATATATATATTGAGCACTTCATACAACATTAAGAGTTTTAAACTATTATTTCTCACAAAATATGTGCTTCGGCGCCCTGTCACAATTATTGACGATATTTCTTTTTCCTTTATAGTCTTAAATTGCGGCTAGCTGTTTATATTAATTTATATATACATGGTGCGTAAGATATTTGAGAACAGATTTGTGTTTATAAAAAAAGGATATATATATATAATAACAGATGATAACGTTATTTATCAAAAATTCTATGAGGATAAAAATAAACCTTCTTTTCTAAAATGTTATCCAATAAAGCCACCTTCAGCTTCATCCACTGCTTCTGAATGAGATCTAAATCATCTACATAAACCAATCAAGTGTTCCTAGTTGATTTTGGACATCACTCTGACTATGGCAGCTTTCTAAGAATCTTTGGTGTTATGCGCATATTCATTGACCTTTCTCTCAACAAAGCTCCACATGTAATAGTCCAATGCATTGAGATTTGGGGAATTAGGATTCTAAATGTTAGGGGTCATGTGATCACGAAAGTTTTCAGCCATCCATTCCTGTGTTTCTAGAGCTATGTGTGATAGTGCAGAGTCTTCCTGAAACACATATGGCCTTCCAGTTCATACACTGTCTATCCAGGGCTTAACAAATATTTCCAGGACCTTAATGTAGGCGGCAGAGTTAACTATAAGGGTTTGTGGAAAGAAGTAAGGAGGCATCACATATCGTTCATTGCTGACAACTTCTAAAACCATGACAGTTGCAGGAATTTTTGTATGGAAAAGACTTGGAACTTCAGAAGGGTTTGAATATAACCATCTGACATTTGTTCTGTTAACTTTTTGATCTTGGTCGAAGTTTTTCTCGTTTGAGAAAAACCAAGTCAAATCTTCTGCTGGATCTTTCAGTTTATTTAACAGCCTTTTAGATCTGATGTAGTGATTTTGTTTTGCTTTTTCTGACAAATCGACCTTTCCTTATCATATAAGACTTATATCTGGTGTCTTCGTGTACAACATTTCTGACTGTTCCTTCTGACACATGGAGATTTTTTGCATTTGACTTCACGGACTTTGTGGTATTGTAATGAATAGTCTGTTGAACTTGCTGGATAAATTCAGGTTTTCCGATTAATGTCAGAGCGTTTAGAATGCTTTTTATGCTTTGATATTGGTGATACGTTTCTATCTTCAGTCTCTAGCTCCTTACAAATTTTGTAGACAAAAGATCTGGCAACTTTTAAGAATCGAGATATTTCTAACTCTCTATGCTCAACCTTTATAACCACAATAACAGCATGCCTCTTCATTTCTTGAATAAGCTGAGGGTCAGCTATTATTATTTTCTGAAACAAAAACTATACAGCTGGCAAAAAAATGCAGCAATGACCCAAAAAAGGTATGTCCTCAAAAACCTTACGCACCCTGTATATATATGTGTGTGTGTGTGTGTGTGTGTGTGTGTGTGTGTGTGTGTGTGTGTGTGTGTGTATACATTCCTTCATTCTTTTATTCGTTTTAGTTATTTGACTGCGGCCATGCTGGAGCACTGCCTTTAGTCGAACAAATCGATCCAAGGACTTATATTTTGTAGCCTAGTTCTTATGCTATCGGTCTCTTTTGCCAAACCACTAAGTTACGGGCAAGTAAACAAACCAACATCGGCTGTCAAGTGATGGTGAGGGGACAAACACAGACACACAAACATATACATACGCCCGGCTTCTTTCAGTTTCCGTCTACCAAATTCACTCACAAGTCTTTGGTCGGCCCGAGGCTATAGTAGAAGACACCAGCCCAAATGTACCACGCAGTTGGACTGAACTTGTAACTATGTGGTTGAGAAACAAACTTCTTACCACATACCCATGCCTATCTATCTATATATATATATATATATATATATATATATATATATATGCATACACACACATACACAGATTTTTGCTTATAAACAATTCAATTGATCACTTTAAATGATTCATTAGTTGTACCATTGCTGTTTTCTTTATCTGTTCTACATAAAATATTAATTTACCACTGGGAGGTTAATGTCAGCAAATTGTCGAAACACACGCTTATTTTGTATAGTATTTGGATTAAAATCCATCTTTAATGAATGAATGTTTCACAATTAAGATTTCGCAGATAAAATGTTGCCTGAATAATTTAAAAGTTTAACAATTTAAAGAAAAACTACTATATAGCAGGACTTTAAATCATTTATTTGCATCATCTATTATAGTATTGCTTATAATTAAATCTCTTCACACAGATCTACGGAGGAAAATCTAAGACCATAGATATTTCTGTGATGTATCTGTCTTTGTTTGCTATTACAGGAAGGAATATTAAATTAATCTGAATGCTATAAAATTCTTCATTAATTTCTAAATTGCAATCCACCTGTCACCATCCATCACATCCTCCCTCGTGGCAGCTGGCTTTTGAACAAATATTCCTGAAAAATGTTTGATATCTCTATGGCACACAAAATAAGTTGTGTTCAGTTCTAGATTCCTATCGTGAAGTAAATATAAAATATATGTTCTTGGAGACGAGACGGATGATAATCTTGTAACAACTAACATTCCCAGGCAGGTATATGGATAGAGAAAAACAGAGAAAAGTGTCCTCAGAAACACAGCAGTGAATATGAATTTATGACCTATGAGCATATAATCCAGAACTATATCAACTTGATACTTCGACCATTCGTATGCAACCAGCTGATTATGATTTTTGAGATAAACTTCAGTTGTTAACCTGCCATGAGTTATGGCCTAGACTAATCGTCCTTTTTAAAGATGTCTTTTATAACATACATATACTCAACGTTTTGCTTTAAATCATCTTAATACCGTAGATGCATTGGTGGTAATTATGTTGACAGCAGTGTTGCAGGTTATCATGGTGGGTTATGAACAGAATGCTTTTATCTTCTTATTGTTGTCATTGCTGTTGTTGTAATACTGTCGCCGTTTTAGTGATGTTGATATTGGTACTAGCGATAGTCGAAGACGTCGTCGTCGTGGGTTTTTTTTTTCTTTTTGCGTGATTACTACTCTTGCTTCTCTAATACTTTTTATAGTATTATTTCTCAGAAAACTGTCTATTTATGAGATCAATCTCTTCAGGGTTTAGCACAGTGAACCTCTGAATAAATTACTGAATAAATGGTAAATGATGGATTATACAGATCTATTGAAACAAAAAATAAAAATGTGAAATGTTTATCAGATGTCATAAGAATACAAATTGCGATGTTTGTGCAGTTCAGTTATAGAACTAGACAGTGATGTTTATATAACTCTACGATTCCTAGATATAATCTTTCCAGTTATTTTAACATTTAAACACATTATTCTGCGTTAGGCTATATGCACGGATTAGTAATCAGCTGCTACAAAGTATTCAATTGGCAATGCTGGAGAGTATAAGGTAACAAATATAGAAAATATATATATCTATTTGTACATTAGCATATAGAAATGAATTACTGCAGTCATAAAATTTTTCAACAATATTTGTTCACCTGTTTGACGTACCGGCATGGTTTAAAATAACTGCACACCACTGTTCCCCGCTAAACTATGTTCTCTGCGGAATTAAATCGTCACATGTATTCGGAAACTCGAGAAAAATACACGTCTGTATTCACTTAACGCATATACTTTGTTAAACTAATATTATAAACTGTACCAATATTCAAGGGTTAGAAGTCACTATACTTATAGTTTAGCTACGGCAAATAGATCTGAGTGAATTATTCGGCGTTCTCCGCTCCGGACTCTTATACAGACCTACAAGTCAATCCAGAGCATATTATTAAGACACGAATGACAGAAAATCAGGATTTACATAATCACATTAATTAGCATACATCTTTTTCCTCTTACGAGTAGTCGGACATCCAAACTTTTAACGTTTATTTGAGTGACACTGAAATTGTTTTCAGAACTTTATAAGATAGTGTATGGGCATTCAACGCTGGATGCGTGTTTCCTAATAGCAGAAAAAACTGTAAGGGTATAGTAGTGGGTAGATAACTCCTGTTCCTTTTTCATCTATTTATTAAAGTATATACATGTTTGTGTGTGTGTGTGTGTGTGTGTGTGTGTGTGTGTGTGTGTGTGACACGTATGAGGTTAGATGCCTTTGTAACCGAAGTCTGAACAGAATGTAGAATTCATTATCGAAGTATAACTTGATCGAGAACAAGGTTGGGACAAGTAAACATCTCTGCAGCATGCCATAATGTAATTCTCGACATAATGTAATTCTAAGAAAGACATTTAGAACAGGATTCGAGCTGCCTATGTCGCTTTAGCAAAACTATTTCAGCGTGTCTTCAGAAACAAGAACATGAAACTACAAACGAAGCTAAAGATGCATCAAGCTGTGGTTGTTTTCTCTTCGCCCTATATTTGTTAAACATGGACTTTGTACTGCCCGGATATTCGAAAACTAGAAAGACACCATTAACAAAATCTGCTTTAAGTTATGAAAAGCGAATGAAATGCCTATGTCCACAACCTTGCAGTCCTTCACGGGGACAACGCCAACACCACTGAGGTTACTGTTATCAAATATCACCTCCCAGTGGCAGGTCATGAACATTGCATGAAGAGTACTAATCTGTCACGTCAAATTTTCTGCGGTGAATCCAATACCGCCAAGGTATCACACTGGCATCTCATGCGACGCTACAAATACCAACTGAAACAGACGATGGAGAGCACCAATATTGACCCTAAATCCTGGGAGGAACAGGCAGACAATAGAACAGCGCGGCAAGACTTAATCAAAATTGGTGTTTTCAAACACATCGTCGAAGAAAGAAATAAGATAAAATATTACGACAAAAGACCAACCATCTCCAGCCATGACCTCTACCAACCATGAAATATGACCACTGTAAACTTTTTTTCCACGAAAAAATCGGTTTGCCGGCCACCAAAAGTACCGACATATACGGCGAAGTAGACATCAAGATAGAAATATTGGGAAATTAGGGGCGGACAACGTCTACATATATATATATATATATATATATATATATATATATATATATATATATTTGTTTTGCAAGATTTTTGATGTGAAATCGTGTGTTGAAACAGATGTTGTTGTACTTGGGGACGGTCATATTGCCAGTTTAGCCAATAAAAACACACGCACTGTATATTTGGTGTTAATTTGCTTCAGCTTTATATTACATTAATCTTAATCTTATTTCGGCCAGAGTTCTTTCGTCACACTTCTGTGACCTCATCAGTGGTTCTTTGTTTCCTTCTTTCTTATGTGTGTCTCACCTTGCTAACTATCAGCCATTTTGTATTTTGTATTCCTATTGTATGTGTCTACGCATGCGTGTCCTTCAATGTGTCTGTGTCTTTTGTAAGTGCATGTGTGTATGGGGAGTGTCTGTATCACCTATATTCTCTGTTAATACGTGTTCGTTTGTATTTGTTTTTATTTATTTATTTGTTCATGTGTGTTTTTTTGTTTTTTTTGTGTTTAATTAAATTTTGTTAACGTATGTAGTATTTAATTCCATATGTTTATCTATGTATTGTATTATACTTTGTTCATATTATTATTGGTTTATGGGTAACATGTTGTCGCATGCTGTGGTTTGTGGTTTGTTAGTGGTGTGTGTTAGTGTTCCATTCTAGTTTCCTATTCAGGCTAGGTTTCTCTTCTATTATGTGTGTAGCTTCAGTAATTTGTCTAAGTGCTGCATCACTGCTATGTGTAGATAACATTTTAATTTCTATGTTGTTGATTGAGCCTCTATGTTCTTGCTCAGCGTGCTGGTACAGAACTGATGAGTTCTTCCCTTCCTTAAGTTCCCTCCAATGTTTCATTTGCCCGCTCCCCTATGCTCCTTGCTGTTTCGCCTACATATGTCATTGTCTTATTTCTGCATCGTCCCTCTGTACATCTTATACTATAGACCACATTTCTGGTTTTGCAGTTCGTTTGTGGGCTAAATCTACATACGATACAGTTCCTATCAGTGCAGGGGGTTCTACTGAAAGGGTATGTTCTACTGATAAGGGATTTAATAGGGTTGCCTGGCCTTTCAACAACCTTAATTCTTAGCTTACATTTGTCTAGGGCCCTTCTAAAGCGGTACGCCAGTTCGCCTCTAGGGGTGTTATCGACGAACATGACGCTCTGGTACTTGTGGCTATCGTACCATGAGCTTGCCTTCCCTATTTTCTTCTTAGTCCTTTCTATGGCGTTCCATGATTTGCTCCTATAGAGTGGGCAAATCCCATTCCTATCGTTGCGTTTGATTGTTTCAAACTTCTTCATAGCTCCTTTGTATACCCTGATCCTTTCTTTATGGCTGTAACCTGAGAACTGCATGCGGTGGAAGAAATGTTTTGGCCTTACCCACGATCTTTTATACAGTATATTATACACAATGCGTCACAGTAATTATTCCATTATAATATATATATATATATTATTTAGGTCCTCCCGTCGGTTTTGACGTATGGCACTCCAACAGCTCACTAACAAATTACTTATTTTCTGTGATGAAGGCTTGTATATGATCAACAACAACCACAACTACGCCCACACACAGACACACACACACACACACACACACACACACACACACACACACACACACACACACACACACACACACGCTCATATGTTCTTTTATTCTTTTATTTGTTTCAGTTATTTGACTACGGCCATGCTGGAACACCGCCTTCAGTCGAGCAAATGGACCCCAGGACTTATTCTTTGTAAGCCTAGTACTTATTCTATCGGTCGCTTATGCCGAACCACTACGTTACGGGGATGTAACCACACAAACATATATATATACATATAGATAGATAGATACGACGGGCTTCTTTCAGTTTCCGTCTATCAAATCCACTCACAAGGCTTTGGTCGCCTCGAGGCTATAGTAGAAGACACTTGCCTAAGGTGCCTCACTGTGGGACTGTATCCGGAACCATGTGGTTGGTAAGCAAGCTACTTACGACACTGCCACTCCTGTGCCTATATATATATATATATATATATATATATATATATATTATATCATATTATTATATATATAATATTATTTTAAATGATAAGTGTTATTTCATTTTAAATTATTTAGAGTTGAAATGTAATCAAATTCGATTCTATAATTGCCATTCAATAGATTTATAAACATATTATGGCCATCTTCAAAAGCATCTTCAAATCACATGTTTTGAACTAAAATAAATATTCGTTGCAATTATATTTGATTTTACTGTCATCTGAAATAATATGTGATCTGCAGCATTAATTCAGTCTCCCGGATTTAAGTGAGTTTTTGGCAGAGGAAAGAATTACAAAACTTCTAACAACCATGCTTTGAATCACAGATGTTAGAAATTTGTCATGAACTCATTTTTTCTCCACTGTCATCGCCGTACAAAAAGCACATTCTCAAAATATTTTAGGCCTAATGATATTTGCAGTCATCTTTTCACTTTGGAAGAACTCCCTAATTATATTATTGAAAGGACACTGTCAAATATTGTAATGCGATTTGCTCTTCGCCATACTATTTTGATTTTATAGCTAGAAGAGGGGGAAGAATTTTTCGGAAATATTCGTAATTTTGTATTCAGTGTCAGTACTACTATAAAAATATTCAAATATTAATCTAATCTGACTCATAACCAGTACAACAAAATATATCAGAACGTAACACATATCCCTTTTCTTTCCCTATTTCTTTTACAGTTTTTTTTTTTCTGTTTTCATTTCTCTGAAGTTTTCTGATTTTTGGCTTTCTCACTCGATCTAGATTTTGTTCTTTTCAACATTCATCTGCTTGTACATTCAAGTATATGCATCTGGTATATCTTATTAGTTTATATATATTTTTTTTCAGTAAATTTATTGTTGCTATCCTATTGAGGTTTTCAATATTTAGTATAAAATATTGTTTATTGAAATTCAACTGAGTATATGTGTCCATCGTCCTCCATTTATTTCTTCGTGCAGTATATTCGCAAAAGTAAAACGCCAACATAAACTTGAACTGTACTTTCTCTAAATAAATGTGTTATTATTTATGCTCTGCGATGTCATACATTTTATAGAAGATTATGAAAAGTTATCTACAGTTATTTTGTATATTTCATTAGAGACAACCGGGAAAACTCATTCAATTTATAGAGCTCATAGCCCTAGTTTCGTTAATAATATGACAAGTGTGATATTCTTTTCACCAGAAGAGTCATAGTGCTATAATTCTCAGTAATGAAGTGATCACAGCACATCGACAGATACAGATCCACACATGCACGCATACACACACTCTAACACACACACACACACACACACACACACACACACACACACACACACACACACACACGCACACTTGCACACAAATTCTCACATCCATACATACACGTGATTTTTACCTTGAAAAAATAATTCAATTCTAAAACTGAAAGGAAACATTTCAGTTCAAGAAGCAAAGAACAGTTCTTTAGAACTCGGTCCGATGCAGTGCAAAACACACATGACACATGACCTTATTGACCAACTATTTATAAATGCATTAGTTACGAGGCGAAAAGAAGCCACCTATGATTCAGATTGTTCAATTAGTTTAAGATTAAAATTTAAACAGTCGGTCTAAATGAGAACCCATATGTGGTAGTGACTGCACGGAATATGAATACGACATAACTCCATAGAGTCGCATATTCTGTCAAGGGACTATAACCTCGAAATTATTTCAGAGCTAATGAAATGTATATTTCTTCACACGCACGCGTGCACACACACACACACACACACACACACACACATATATATATATATATATACATAGATGGATACATAGAAAGATAGAGGGAAAATGTGAGAGAAAGGTATGTATGTACTTATGCATATGTAAATGTATGAATGCATGTATATGTAAGTACTTACGTACGTATGTATGTACGTAAGTACATACGTACGTATGTATGTATGCATGTATACATGTATGTATGTATATATGTATGTATGTATGTATGCATGTATGTATACATATAGGTATGTATGTATGTATGTATGATGTATGCATATAATCCTCGTAATGCTTGCTCATATCCTCTTTGCTCATTGCGTCTAGAATTTCAAACAGAATTTACCTACTTTGAAATTAGTGCTATAGCAGTATACCAATGCAATTTAGATTAAATTTCATAATATGCATTAGTGTCACTCTTAATATGTACCCTTTTTCGTGTCTTTCTCTCTGCATGTCTGCCTGTTTTTCTCTCTCTCTCTCGTTCACTCTCCTCCTCCTCCTCCTCTCTCCCCTCTCTCACTTTATGACTTATAGAACATAATTTAATATGCACAAACTATTTTGAAGTTAGTTTGCCCCACAGATGAGAATGTAAAAACTGCTACCATTAAAATGCTGAAAACATTAATTTTTCTCAGTTAATAGTTCATTAATGCTTTGTAGTTCCCTTTTTCTGCTTTGTCTTTGAACTTCTAATGTTTGTTAATAGAATCAAACTAGTATTATTTTATTTTACTTTTGTGTTCTTTAGATATCCAACTAATAAACTTGAAGTTCAGAGGATCCCTAATATTCTCTCCCCGATTTTACTTTTTCTCTATTCCTCTTATCTATGTTTTTATTTACAGATAAGAACTGTGTTGTACGTGACCTAGAGATGCCATTCCTCGATGATAATAACAAAGGATACTTTATTTCTGTCTGTCATAACTCTAACTACACTGCTTATTGATTGCCTGACTGAGGCATAACACATCTATTTCCACTATATATCAAATATTTTTAAAGTTTCTTTGACTGTCAAAATTACTGCATTTGATCATCATAAAATAACCAAGTATATTAGCGAAAAACAACGTATTAGATCCACCATAGATTACACGAGCAATTTCTGGCATTTAATCTAGCATGGAAATCAGGAAAAATTACAAAGAACAGAAATGACTTTACTTCCCACGTAATCTGCAGATATACCACACCCACAACTAAGCAAAAATATACAAAAGAAATAAACCAACTCACTGGCTATTTTTTTGAGCAGCAATCGCAGCCATAAAATTATAGTGAGTAAATGTTCTTTTAATCTGCAAAGTGACTTCATAATCGAAACAACAAATTTCTCCTACTCGTTCCAAACTGATGAAATATTGTTGTGGCTATCCCTCGAGATCGTGGATGTTGCTTTTTTTATAGATATTAGTGGATTCTGGGGTGACCGATGATTCCAACTCTTGCTCGTAAGTACCTGGAGATGTACGCACTATCGAGTGTGATTCCGTGCAACTCTATATTCTGACAGTAACTATACTGTAGGTGCACGATATTTGGTATTCCTCTGCAATTGTGAAGTGTGATATGGATTCTTGCGCAATACCTGGTTCTCATGAGACAATCGATATATAGTTTCTAAAGTTATATGGGAATAAACATTGAGTTTAATACTTTGTATTAAAATTAGTATCATTAAACTACAAAGATGGATTTCAACAAACTGTAACGATACGCAAAGCGTGGTGTTGTAGCATATTTAGAATTTAATATTAGCTAAAATAAATTACTGTGGTTAGTTACACACAGAATACATCATTTATTTCACAAAATATTTTATTTTTCCTGTAAATGTTTTTGACAATTTTCAGAAAAGGCTTCCATATTCTCTGCTGTATTCCGACTACTAGAGTGATTCTAGCATTTCTAAAACTGAAATTCTCCTGATAGTTGACACGTCAGAGTTTTATATATCAGATATAAATTTTTATATTTTCTATTCAAAATTTTAACATTAATATTTGTTGTCATTCTTTCCTAAGACTTTATGAATTCTAGGGACGCTGAGAAAAAGGGAACTTTTGTTTCCAATTTCTTTCCAAATCTTATTAATAGTCAGCTAGGTTTCGACCCGCCTGTTTTTTCATATACCAATCACAAAATTCCAATATATTTAACATTACTTCCAATGAAATATAGTCAACTGTACATTTCCTGGCAGTGTCAATCAAGTAGCTCAATTTAGATGATGACAATCAAAACGAGGTCATGCATTCAAATTTCTTTCTACCTCTGAAACAAGGCTCTTCTCAAAATATAAAACAAAGGAAAAGAACAAATTGATGTAAATTAAGATACCGAGAAATTAACCTAGGCTATGTTTCGGTAATATCTAATGAGTCATTACTAAATTAAGTTTCTTGATTTCATGTTTAAGGAGTTATTAAATTACATCCCCATCCCCTATTTTATAAACCACAATCGACACGCTCAAAATACTTTATTACGGGCAAGTAGTCATATGAATCCCGTATTTACTACATTTACTTTTTCTTATATCAAGTAGCTGCAACAACATCTCAGGATATAAACAGAAGTTCAAATGTGAAACTCTCCCACCAAACCTCGCTCCGTGTGACATGATATATTTTTATACTGTATCGTCTAAAATGTAAGGTATATCTTATGATAAACAATGCATGTTTTATCCCAACATTGTGATGTTTAATCGAATATGAGTAGAGTTTATAGTTATTTTATGTTCACTCCATTTAAAAACTTTTCTAAAACAGATACTCCAAATTGCATAATAGTGCTTTCCTAGGGAACAAATCACATTATGAGTAATCAGATATGTCCGATAACTTGAAATGTTAAGTATGAAATACTTCCTAATAAACAATATAGTTTCAGCCGTCCTTGTGAAGTATAGAGGAATATATGAGGTAAAATGTAAACCAACGTATTTTGTGCAGTTCGTTAATGAAAAAATATACACTATTTCAACATCAAGTGATAAATTGAAACCATTGCCCAAGATAGTACTAATAACAGAATTGAATTAGGCTTGGCGAAGTCTAGATATACATATTGCCTATGAATAGCCATAACTTATAGTTCTCATCATAGGGAAAAGTAGAGTGTACGTGATCGCTGATGAAATTCCAATTATAATGGAAACTGATTAGAACAACCGTTCTTTTGTTCCCCCCACCTTGTCCAGTGAGAGACAAACCCACATCTGTGCACATATGACCACACACCTTCTGTTATACATCTCAACGATGGTTAAAATATATATTGTTTGTCCGAAGACATATCTTACTTTACGTTTCAGTTTATTTAAATTACACGCTTTAGTGTATTAACGATAATATGAGCAAGTGGATATATGCGAAGGCTATAAATTAATTTATTTACTTTGTTGCCAACTAAATTACTGCAATGCAAATCATACAAACAGGTTTAGCTAGATCACAATATACAGTGAATAGAAGTAGCTATAATTTATATTTCCTGGTGTGTACAGATAAATTTGGTACGGAATTTTTGAGAAGATTCAGTTGAAACTAGTAAAGAGCTTTTGGTTACATTCCCCCGCGTGTAGTTTAATTTATCCCGCTTGTTCCCCGTCGCTATTCATCTCCAGTAATCCACAGACAAACACTTCAGAGTTATATACCATAAGTTCTCAACAATTCATAGCGGCAAAATAAAGTTGGATAAATTATTAAATTAGACTTCAATTTAAAACAAATTTAATGCTAAACTGAAATATAAAACAACTGTAATTTCTAATTTCACAAATTCAATTCTGAGAACGTTCATACCGGCACAATAATGTCTTACCATTATTAATTTTATCTTTGTAAAAGAAGAAACCAGTATAAATTAATTTCCGTTTTCCTTTTTCTGTTTCGAAACACCTAAGAGGCGTTATAGAGTTGCAGATACTTCTGCTACAGTGACAATACTGACAATCAATATTAGCTGAAAGCAAAGGTTAAGAGAACTGGATAATTGAAAGTTAACATTTCTCAAGGCAGTCTGTGACTTCAGAAAGTAATTTCACATAAATGTTGTTTTCTTTTTCTACTTTGTCACGATTAATTCATATCTGGTATATTACTATTGCATAACCAAGTTAGAGGTACATTAGGAGGGAACAAATAGTCTATGGCTAGGGAATGTTGTGTAAGAATTGTTAAGGTTGAATATTTCGCTATCTGCTACATTTAATTGCACTTGACCTCAAGGTAATCTATCATAAAATGTATAGTTAATCTTTCTAATTATCCAGCAAAGGTTTTTTAGTGCCTAATTAATGAATTGAATACGTTACCAACGAAAGTACCATGATGCAAAAATCGAACCAATTTCAAGACGTTCAAAGAAATATTAACTATTTAAAGCTATAAGTTATATCTCTGTCCAGAATCAAATGAAGTAGGTACATGTTCTTTGAAGAGATTCCATCTGATTTCAAACCGGTAAGGCCAATTCTGTGTTTTCTCATCACGCAGAGAAATCTAAGATATATGTTTATATCTGTACCCACATAGTGTATTATACAGCGTTATGATGGCTAAAACTTTTATTTAATAGTTAATATTTCGAGCATTGATCAATCGATTTCGCCCGTATTAATAATCATGCACACCTGTACACACTATAGTTAAACAGTCATACAAGCGTACACCCTCATACCAACATGTGTATAGATGTACATGAACACACAGATACACGTGTACATATATCATTCGCTATTCTGTATAATCGCCAAAACTAGTGACCCAAGATTCTTCCAGTGAACAAACATTCAACCTTTTAAATATTCTGTCTGATTAAATCGCGTATTTTTCTCAACTGTGATAATAATTATAGAAATAAAATCATGTGAATAGTAATGCCATCATCAGGCTCTCTGGCCAACTCTAACCTTTAATTTTTCACAGCTGTGCAGGATTATTTTACTTTATCCATCAAAGCGTTACGCTTTTTCATGATTATGTGTCGTAAGCCATTGGCGGCATATAATAGAGATCTTTATTCCTTATTTCGTTTAATTCTTTTCTTCTAAAGATGAGGAATGGTAAATCAATTACTATTGGAATTACAGGCTGCAACATGAAAAAAAGAAATAACGGAAACAGGATACAATCGAAGATCAGAATAGTTAAGATAAAGAGACGGATATTACATGTATTTATACCAAAAATAGCAAAACAAAAGTTTCTAGGAGTCAGATTGTTGCTCATTCTGACCTGTGTTCATAAACAGATCATAAATTCCAAAATAAGGCTTTTAAAACTATAAAGCATCAGAGTTAATGTTGCAGCACAATAACACTGTTTTCTCAACCATCTACGGTCTGGGTGAAATCCAATTTTATTCCGACTGCCTGACAAGGGTTGGCAAGCAATAAGTCTAATTTTATAGTTGAGCGAAACTCAATACTTCAGCAACAAACGTATATTGATTTCTTTAGAGCAAAGCAGAAAGCCACTGCTTTTAATTGTTAATCATATTTGCATTAAATATTCTACCAGAATACACTCTTTATAACAGTAGAGGTAGATGGTATGCATTTGGGGTGTAACAACGTAATTTATTGCATTGCAACTTAAAGCTTCTTATCAGTAGCGTATGCCATTAAGTGACTGCAAAGATTTACTAGCAAACTTGAAGATTATGTTATTCATTTCCATACTACAGTTGGAAGACATTATTCATTGCTTACTGCTAATAGTAGGGATCCTGTCTTCAGTAATTTCCTCGTAGTCTTATATATTGTAAACTTGAGATAAATTTCAATTAACAAAATTGCTATAAATTTCACAAGTATTCAGAAAGACACGCCTTACTGTGTAACATAAAGCTCATTATGGATTGACATTAATTTAAAAATATTTAATGAATGTATATTCAGATACCCATTTTCTATTTTCTAATAAAGTAATTCCAATTTGAGTATTCCTAATCTAAATAACAGATATGCGATTTGAAATGCATCCGTGGCAATCATTTTGTTAAAATAAACATTATACACTCATTTATCATTCGACTCTTGTATTGTTTTATCACACCACCAGAATAACGGTTATCTATATTGCGAATTACTCTAATTTAAGTTTTAAGTTATTTCGGTCAGAACATAGCTTTTTAACACGGTTAAATATATATATATAAAAAAAAGCACTGATAAAATCTTGTAAACTTTAGATTCGATAAGAGTTGACCGAAAATTCCAACTTCATGCTATATATCAAATTCAAGTTACACACTGGTTTTCCATTCAGCTGTTAGTTAATTCGTGAAGTGTCTTTTTTTAATTTTTTTATTTATTTCTTTACTAATAATAAGTTTGTTTACATCATATAAAAGCAGTATATAGAATTGGTATAAGAGATTTCATTGGAGTGGATTTGATCCAAGAATTTTTCCGCAATAAGCTAGAAATGATTGTATTGGTTGATGTATACCGCAGTCTATTCCATTCAATAGCATACGAAATTTTTTCAGATTCAATATAAAAACAAAGATCTCGCGATGATGTTCTAGAGCAATATTTTACACTGTCGAAACATCGTCTCACTTTTGATTCGGTTATTACAGTTTATATTCTTTAGAATTTTAACAATCTGCTTTATGAAGCTAATTGCACATATATGTCTATAGCTTGAGGTTAGAAAAATCGTAAACATGCACCAAATTATATCTGCAATACAAAGATCAATAATTTAAACATTTTAATCACTTTGTTGTATTTTCAGTGTGTATTTCAGTATACCTGAAAACATCATAATCTAGAATATAAAACATAACAAATATAAAAGAACTCATCAGTAACAGCAATATCATAAACAGCCACTTCTTTACTTCTTTATCCTCTTCTCCTTCTTCATCTTCTTCCTCCTCCTCTTCCTCCTCCACATCTCCGCGATTATCATCGCCGGTCATCGATTTAGTTATCATCATGATCTCATATTCCACTTCACACCACCTATAAGCTCGGAGTTTTACAGTATACCTTCCATATTACAATGAAGAAATTAGACCATACTTCAGTCTAGCATATGCAAACTCAACGTTTTGAATATCTATCTTCAACATCCCTTTCATGAAATGCTTTCTATACAAATAGGAGCGTATTTTTAAGGCTATAAGCATGACCCTTGAATTGATAATAAGACATGCGTGTTATTTATGAGGTTTACCCATGTAAAATTAGACGTTTGGACGTTTACTCTTGTGCACATTTATTTTTATTATTGTTGCTGTTGTATATCCTGATCGTGCATTGATCTAAGATCAAATATCTTCTGTCTGAGACCATCTTATATTATTTCAGATAATATTATCTAAACTGCATTTCTTTTAAAGATAGTAAGGTGTAATGCAATAAATTTTTAATTTCTATTTCTAGCCACCGGTCGAACAACCATGTAGAAGCTGCTTTACTGACTCTTATGCTGTTTCATGATATTTGGCTGAAGCGTCGATTTCGTATGCTATTGAATTATTGTACAATCTCAACGAAGACATAAAATGTAAATGGTCTTGTGATTTTTTGTAAAAGGTATTTATCCAAATTCGAAGACCACCACAAGTTATTGCTGTCCTGAAAAGGCAAACGGCAATAAGCGCATCAATTCTTATCTTTCAGATTATGGCTATAAAATAGTGAAACTGGTTCTGCCAAATATATATTCCTATCCTAAATACATGTATTATGTTGCACCATAACTACATCATGAAATTAATCCGTTTTGTTCTATGTATTAGGGATTCTCAATATACTAGTGTTTCTGCCATGTACTAATGTTTCAACGAAGGTAATTTTCTCCGCCTGTGGCTTAAAAGAGAGTGTTAGAGAGAATTAAGAGAAAAGGTTACATCAATGGCCTTTTACAAGTTCTTTTACATCCTTACACGTAGTTCGATGCTTGCAGAAGAGAACTAAGTTAACCAGGTGACGGATTAATTCTGCCAGCCAAGTAGGCCTGAACGAGATTTGACTGCAAGACGAAAGACAGAACAAATGTTTGGCGCTTTAAATTTTCCATTATTCGCTTGTCTACTGTAAAAGACTGGTACGTTATTTTTTAACTAAAAGAAAAATCACACACACGCGTGCGCGTGTGTATTTGTGTGTGTGTAAGGTTTCGATCTAAATGCTAGTATGAATTTTAGTATGCCAACTCTATTAGAACTTACAGTCTGCTAAAATAGATGGAGACAATATTCATGTAAATATCTCTGATCTGTTTTGGCAATGTTTCCACTTGCATAGAATATTTCTTTTCTTTTTCTATAACATTGAATAAAAAAAAAATAGGAAGTAAACATTAGTCAAAAACAACGAACATTGTGATTATTTTGCCTTCAAATCACATTGACGATCATTGTCGACAGACTAAAATGATTCAACAGCTTTTTCTTCCTAATTTTTCAATCTTTGCTATCAATGATGGAATCATTCATCAGTTGTCTCCTATCTTCCATTCACTAAACAACACATTCCACCATCTATCGTATTATCTCTTTATACAGTAAATAGACAGGGAACGTTTAGAAAGAATTTTACTTTATCTCTGAGAAACGTACTACTATGTTTGACAAAATAGTCTTTTCAGATTATCTTTCAGTCCGCTTAACATGTCCCCAGGGTGACTTTCGCTACACATATGTTCACAGCTGTGGTTCAATAAAGTTGTTTATTTACTTCAGAAACAGTTCTGCCTGTTTCTTTTATCTTTCAATATTTAAAGCGGGATATGTAAAAATATCAATAGAAAATGCGTAGGAAATCAATATATACAGTTATGTAAGTGCAATTTAGTTGAAAAGTGAATAAAGTAAGAAGACGAAAGGTTGTTCTGCAGTCCAGTTCGTCACATACTTTCACTCACATCGCGTTACAGCCAACTTTGCCCTATTCGACATCAGTTCAGAATCAAGAAAATACGATGCTTCACAGAGCCTGCCAAAGGAAAGAAAAGAAGACAATTTTACTGATATTTCTAATGTCATTGTGAAATATGTGAATATCAGGTAATAAATAATCCCTTCAAATCTGTCTGCAGAGGAAATGTAGAAAGAACGCACTGCAGTCCTGCAATGTTACAATGCAACCGGTTTCGATTGTATACCATCCTGTCGACTGATTTGGTCAGCCCAACACGATTAAATGTGTCAGCAATTTCCATTGATGCTCTGTACTCTACAGTTAACTCTTATTCTTTCCAAAATTACTTTTTACACATCTATCATAACTGGATTTTATCCCAATTATTAGAAACGAACATTTGTTTTATATTTTTTTATCTCTGTTGAACAAAATTATTTGACCTTGAAACCACTGACCTCTCGCTCTTACCTTCAGTTTTTGCAAAGTGTTTGAAACATTTCCGAACAATTAGATCCATTATATTTTCAAATGTCTTTCCCTGCATAGTGACCAAACGTAGCTCTACAGTGTCGCAACGAGTGACTTTATGCTTCATATATTATCACTGCATCCATCGATAATTTTTGCAAAAACAAATTTGACATCCCGAAATCCAGATTATACTATATATAGTTGCATTCAAACTATAGCTTTGTTGTGTGAAAGATATTGTATAAATTATAATATTAAATTACCACTGCAAATTCTACCGTACTATTTACAGCTAATCGACAGTTTGCAGGTCTTAAATGCCTTTCTGAATTATTCCAATAATTTCACCTACTCTATTTATACTACATAAATAATTAGCTGTCAGTTACGCTGACCGCGTGACATGCTTGGTCATAAGATACAGCACGAAGTAGGGGGTCAAGCGATGCTTTCTACAATTGCATGTTACTCATTATGTAACAATAATATATATAGAAAAGACAATCTCGTGCTAGATTATATTTAACGTATAGTTGCTTTGGAAGTTGAGTAAAATTAATACTATGTTATTGTTTGTACTTGTAATGTACTAAAACTCTAGGCCACATTTCACTATAATGTAATCCAAGTATCTTTAAAAGTCTGACGGGAATATGTTAACTGATTGAAATAGTCAGTGATAGTGATCAGTTAAATATTTTTAAATAATTCCTATCCGCCTTTAAGTACACTAAATATAGTAAAATGGTGAATATCACTAAATTACAAAATAAAAACTACATTCTGATTGAGAGATAAACTGTAGAAAAGCTGATTTAATTGCTTTAAAATGTGTTCCGCTCACTTTCTCTAGTCTAAATCTCATTAGATTATTTCTAGCTATTCAATTTCTCCAGAATCTAAAAGTGTAAACTCTAGGTCTCTCTAGGAATCGATACATCAACTATAGCACGTCTCTAAATATCCCCAATGCTGTTTGTCCATGCTGGAATGAATAGTTTACAAAAGTAACATTCTTAAACGTTGTTCAATGAGTAAGCTCTTGAATAACGTATATCAGCGCGGTTTTAATTTTCAGATGAAAATCCTTTTAATTTACCTACTCTTGTTATGATTGGCATTGCAAAATGCATGATAGTTCCAACTTCCTTTTAACTTCGAAGTTATAGGCTGTAGCATCTAATCGGATAAATCTATCCTTAGATAAATATCGTTTCTTCTGAAGTCACTTGCCATACAATAAATAGGCTTCAGTTGAAGATAGCACTATGACGTGATTCCTACCAATATATGTATGTACATGTGCATATGCAATTTGAATACCCGGCTTTTCCAAGTTTCAAATGTAACTATGAATTGTTTTTAATGAAGGTATATTCTGTTTAATGAGAGTGTTTTTAAACAGGTTTATAGCTGTTCAGTTTCTAATGCCTTATAATACAGACCGCACTGAATATTAATTGTATAGTTCGTAATTTAATTGTGTAAATAACATATATCTTATTCAACCAAATTAAGTAGAAATACAAGATTGCGAAAATGAGAAATTATTATTGAAAATAATAAAAGTGAGTCGAAATACCCCTACAAACCAGATTATTGAGAAGCAAACTACCACTGGGAATACATTATTTTACAGATTTTGGAAGCTAGAATAGCTAGAAGAAATTTACATATCCAAATAATGAAATTGCAATATATATGCAACGGTAAAGAAGTGACATTAGCCGTTACAATGAGTTCCATCTTATGTATACAAAATTAGTAGGCCATCATAGCGTTCGGAATTCTGAATATTGTAATGTCACAGCTTGTCACAGTATAACAAATTTTTAACAACAAAAGCATAAATAAGATTATGGAGTACGTTTCCAGCTCTTGAGCATCGTAGTTAAATAGGTTGTTAACGAAGCAAAATTTCCCATGTTGGAATCTAGCAAATGTCAATGATTTCACTTGGAATTTATTGGTTGGCATAATATGCCTAGATGTTCTAGGAAATGAAATATCTATATCAGAAGGGTACATTTCGCGGTCTGACTGAAATTTTAGTTATAATTACATTCTCATGTTTGGTACATCCAATGAGATTGGTAAGTTCGGTGACCTGCATGAAATGTGACATTAGATTCTTAATCATTTGTCTTGAGTCGTTACATAGTTGCAGCTGATCTAAATTGTAGATTAGTATTATTACCGGTCCTTTTGTTAGCTGAAATGTTCTACAATTGATATGAGATGCTCGATTGATTTTTAAATTCCGCAATGTAATGGATTTTTTTCATCCTCATCCACAAGAACGTCTAAAATATTTTAGGTTAAAGTATTTCCTGAAAATGCCTGCAACACGTGCAAGTTGACGTTGTTGACCACACGTTGTTTGCGCTCAGTTACCCTCGTTTAAGTAAATTTTTTTGCCGGTTGAGAAACATTTTTAATTTGAATTTCTCTGTTTTCCTAACCACGTCGCTTAAAGAAACTGGGCTCATAGCGCTGTTACTGTGAAAAGAACTGTTTCCACTTTAAATTGAAACCAATTATTGCCAGAAAGGTTCGAAATTGTTTTACTTTCATGTTTATTGACAGATTGAAGAAACCACATTTTACACAAAGGGATAATGGTTGCGATTTACAACAAACAGAAATGGATTTTATCAACTTTTGAAACTACTGGCAGGATCTGACGGAAATCACTCGAAAATAACTTTGCCATTCCCGCGTGATGCCTAGAGATGACATGATATCGAAACAATTCTCTAGCAGGAACAAGCAGCAATCGACAGTTGCGGCTGGGCAATCGAGTTCTAGGCATAATACTATCAGCATGAAGTCTTGCTGGTGCTCATATAGTCACCATAAGTATATGAAATAGCATTTCCAAGGATGCATTGATTGAAAAGCAGCGGACAAGTTTTACATAATGCTTTGATCTCCATCAATTCGTCTTTACTACTTTAATGCAAATGCATTTTCATATCGCTGCCATACAACCATATGGTGTTACATGATTTTATACACTCATTGTTAATACTTGGACAAGAAAGAAAAATTGAATTTGAAAAAGTTATTGAAGTCTTATTGTCCAATTAGAGATCAAAGAAATGGTAGACACCGTGACTTTTACACAGATTAGAATACAGCGGATGCAAAGGAAATAAATATATCTCACAAAGAACATAATCAGACAATGTATCGAGCCATAAAGAGTTCGCCTTATTAAACTAGACTGGAGTTTGGAAACGAAGTGCATGAACGGCTTAAAATACAGTTGAGTGGAGGAAGCTAAAATGGAGCATGTGTTAGAGAAGGGAGTTAACTTGTGCGTTTTCATCCCTGAGAATCCTCAAAAGTAAGCTGGAACTTCACAACTAATTGTCATCAGTTTGGAAGTTAAGTATCATTGGGTTATACTTTGTAACCATAAATTTACTCTTGACAAAATTCCACTGGTTGAATAACTAATTCATGAGACGAGGACATAGAGGAAGGCAGTAAAAGAATAAGGAAATGGAAAGAAAGAAGAAAAATAGAAGCATAAAAGTTCATAGTTTAACTTTCCGACGTTATAGAAACAAGTGCAATCCTGCGTAGATCCATGAGCGTAAGCCCTTAGGTGGAATTATGCGTAGTACATCCATGTGGGTTAAAATCCTGATATAGTAGACATTTTTCTCTCCGGATTTTGTCCCACATGGATCTACGCAGGATTGCCCCTAAGGAATTATGCTCTTGTTTCTATAACGCCGGAAAGTTGAACTATGAACATTTATGCTTCTTTCTTTTCATCTTCTTATTCTTTTACTGCCTTCTTCTATGTGATGCACTCATTAATATATACCATTCTCATTTTCACTATTTTTCCCTATTTGTTTCTGATGACGGAATATCCCATACTCGGGGATATCCCAGAAACAGCTGTAAGACTTTGACATTTTTCCAGTAATAATATCGCATATGACTTGAGATGTTTGCCTTGCCTTAATGCTTGTTGTCCCCTTTCACAATTATATATCCGCTGCATCGGAAATCTGCAATGGCTCCATAACTATCGCCTCGGCTATAACCTTGGATTACTATAACCTAGTAATCTGTTACAGCACTTACCTAGCGTACCTAATCGTTCAGATCACTAGTGAACTAAACCTCCATACTTTGTGTATATATATATATATATATATATATATATATATATATATATATATAGTTGGAATTTGCAGAGAAAAAGAAGACAGGACTATACACAACAAGCACGTGTACTACTTTGACGCTCGGGAAAGTGAGACAGTCTTTTACATTTCGAGGCTACGCTCTTCAACAAAAAGGAACACGAGGAAATAAACAAAGAGAGAATAAAAAAGAAAAACTTTTGGATTTAGCGACTGGAGAGCTAGGAAGAAGGGGAGATAATAAAGTACATATATATGCATATATATGTGTGTGTGTATGTGTGTGCGCGTGTGTTTGTATGTATGCATATGTATATGTTTATATGCACACACACACACACACACACACACACACACACGTATATATATATATATATATATATATATATATATATATATATATATATATATATATAAAATGTATGTGTGTGTATATATAAATGAATAAGATCTAAGGACATAGACATTTATGTTACATATATATACGGGGGAGGTGCGTGTTTGTGTGTGTGTGTATATAAATATATTTGCTAGGCACATAAAAGTGCACACATACTTATATACATAAGCGGGTATAAACACAGATAATTATGATCTTTCATACTTGGCAGTTTCCCAAGGTCTTGTACTTTTTTATAACTTTGTTATTTCTCTTTTCTGTCGAGTTTCAAATAAGCAATGGCACAAATCGAATGAACCGAAATTGAACAACTACCATATTCTACAGTGACTATGATGAAATGTATCTATTTCAGTTTTTCTAGTTATTATTTTGTTTTGCGTGTCTATTTTGGGGAACAAATATTATATATTTTATATTTTATATTAGTCTCTTCAGAAGAAATATTTTTGTTTCTTTTGTTAATTTAAGAATGTGTATAAAAACGTGTTTTGTCATTATCCGAAATATTTGAGGAAATAGCTGCTTCTTATAGATTTCTTTTGAGAGAAAGAATCGCCCGAAACATATTATACATGCGATGAGAGTATCGCAAGTTAACAAGAAATTTTCAGACTAAATTCGATTCTGTTGAAATACATTTGCAAGTGATAATAAGGAATTGATGGAGGAGATTGTAAATACCGACATTAATATGATATTATCAGTAAGCAAGTGCTGTTGGAAGGATGGGGTAATAGAATTATATGCAATAATCTAAAGAGGACAGGTTACTTCTATGAGCTGAAATTAAATACATAGGGAAAGTTAAAAACAAAAATTAATTGCGTGAATAATTTAAAGCGAAGTAAAGCTTATAGACATACTTTTATAAAAATTAAAACAATGAAAAAAAAAACAATCGTTCCAAATGAATTATGAATACATGACTGAAAGTAAAAGGTTAGAATTGAAAATGAAATGAAAAGACTGTTTAAAATAAATCAATTATCTGGAAGCTATCTTGAAAAGAACTAGAAAAATCTAGGCTTTCTAGCATATAGTTAAGTAAAAATATGAAAACTGCATTTTATAATAAATATGTTGAAGTATGAAACGTTGCCAATAGTAAAGGAAAATAAATATGAAAGGTTAAGAACAACAAATAGAATGAATAATAATTATAATAAATGAGGATAAAATAACTAATTCTATTGGAGAAAATGAAGTGCATAAGCGTAGCAGGATGAACTAAATCTATTGAAAGTAATGTGTCTGTGTGCAGATACAGATATAAACATATAGCAGCGTAGGTAGAGATAAATAAACAATTAGAGAGAGAGTAAAGGCAAAAAAAATGGAGTAAGAGTAAGACCAGAGTGGTGGATACTCAGATACACATTCAATAGTCATCTGTGTGCGCAGATGCGCGTATGTACGACTGTATTTTTATATATACATATGTGTGTATAAATGTATGTACATATATATATATATACATATATATATACATGTACATATATATATGCATATATATATATATATACATATATATATACATGTACATATATATATACATACGCACACACACACACACACATATATATATATATATATATATATATATATACATTCTTTTACTTACTTCAATCATTTGACTGCGGCCATGCTGGAACACCACCTTTAGCTTATTCTCTGTAAGCCTAGTACTTATTCTATCGGTCTCTTTTGCGGAACCGCTACGTTACAGGGACGTAAACACACAAGCATCGGTTGTCAAACGATGTCGGAGTACAAACACAGACACACAAACATATAAACACTCACACACAGACACACGCACTTTGAACTGATTTGAACTGATTTGAACTGATTTGTCCCCATCTGACAATCGTCCCCAACCGCATCGCAGTGATGATGACGTCACATCTGCTGTTGATGATGTTCTTGACCAACATGATGGAAGCGTTTTTACCGTTGGGACCCAAGCATTGCATCACCGATACAAGAAGTGTATAGAGTACAAAGTGTATGGGCCGCAAGGGGGACTATGTTGAAATGGTCATATTCCATGAGAGTGTCTTAGTCAGAGTATTAGTTTTTCTTTTGTCCCTTTCATGTGTACGTGTGTGTATACATATATACAAGAGACGAATATGAATGAAGTATATACTACAAGTTCACTGAAAGCATATGCCTTTCATTTGTCTCTACTTCTCCAAGATATTTTAAACAATTACTCTAGTTTAAGTCTCCTTAAATATAATATGTACCAGAGTAATTATGGACACTCTAGAGACTATGGATTATGTCTAATTTTTTAAGATTTATTTACAAATTTAAGTGCTATACGTCTGTGTCTATACCGCTATCTGAAAACAATACTTCGTTTTTTGTTTTTTTAATGGAGATATTTTCGGTTAGTTTTATTTGTTTCGTTTTGTTTTTCTTTTTACGACAATTTATTTTGAATTAATATGATTACTTCAAACTTGTTAACGCCTCTTCTTACGTTTATAAAATTTTGAAATATATAATTTCCACAAATTTATTCGAGGCTGGGTATAAAGCTATAGAAACATCAAATCAAACGTCGAGTGTAACGCTGAATTGAGTGTATATGAAGGTTTGCATTCCCTTACACCCGTAATCATAAAACGTGTCTGCTATATCTGTACAAGTTTGTTTTTAAAGTCCAACAATTCTATAGATAACTAAGAAAGCTATGATGCATATGGGTACTTGAAATCTTGAGAAGAACCGTATTTTCCATTTTATTAATATTACGTCGTTTCTTTTATTTCCTAAGTTTTCAGGGTATATTACATTCGAATAATACTTTTTATATATTTTATTTCCACTTGACAACCACTCATCTTGGAATTGTTTGCTATTGTTATTGAAAGAATCTTTGTATTGCAAAGAATGTTTCATATCTTTTGACAACATACACCTGCCCACGTTTCATATGAAGCACCAAAAGTGAATATTTCTCAACACCTGCGTTTCTCATTTGATGTTTCTTCTTTTTCTCGGGCATCCGAGTTGCTGAGATCGGGTGTACAGCAAAGTTTGATAATTACTGAAAATATTGTAAAATAGCTGATCAAAAGTTTAAACTCATTTCAAAATATATAAGTAAAATATTACATAATGATGTATAAGAGGAAGTTAGTAAATTACAGGATCCAAATTTTTTATTCTACCCTTAACTAAGTGTTAGCAATCTGTGTAGTAAGGACTACTGATGATCGAGTCTAAGTCCAGTTTTACTGCTTGCGACAAATGATAGTAAACTTAATAATCGTGGGGCGTTCAGTTCAATTTCACAGTACTGTGACAGTTTTCACCTCAGCTGTTGTAGCTACGCTGCAAGTGATGAGTCATCAAAGAGTATATGCTTTCGTCACTGGACAGTAGAGCGCATGCATCTCTGCATCGTTGCGTGTCGTCAGCTACAATTACCGAGTCGTACTTCATAGCCATTGAGAAGAGGTTGCTCTTATCTTAAAACGGCAAATGGTACATTTGCTGATGAGCGCAAAGATTTGTAAAAAATCTACATTTTATGATCATGTCAAGATACATATTTTCTTCTGAGTATACCTTTCCAGCTCTGAATGTACACAAGCATGTTAAATATGATTGTACTCACCAAAAACAGACATTTATATTTGTATGTGTGTGAGAGTGTCCTAAAACTAGAACATGAATAACATATATATATTTTTATATCCATGTGTGTATGTGCGTATGTTTGTGTGTGTGTGTGTGTGTGGTGCATGTGTGCATTGCGAATATATTTTCTGTCTAATGGTGATACGAAATAACGTTTGATATTAGCTCAGATTTCTAGACACCCTCTAGAAACTTTAAAGTGAACTCGTAAATCCTATGAATATTTCTGCATTATTTAACCAAGGTTAGTACCATAGTATAACTAAGTAATTATTGCCCCCATTGCACAATAACTTATTCATTACATTTGCTAAATTTAGTCAGTAATTTTCTTTTGTAATTCCCCTGGTTTACAAAAGACCGCTACAGAGCCTATAACATTAAGAGAACGAGGACTAAACCGATAGGTGCTAGTGGTTGTAAGGCATTACGGACAAGATTTTCCTCAAAGAATTTTATGCATTATTTCTGTTATCGAAAAAGATCATTATGTATACATAGCACACAAGTAATATCTGTAAAGGATTTGAAATAAAAGCCCATGGCATGAGAGAAGCTATATTTAATTCTATTAATTCGATAAGTTGATTATTGATGGTTAGTAAGATCACATACTACTCGATCAGGGCTAGCATTGATCTGAATAACAAATTATTTCCCGCTCTGAGCATAAAACACCAAGGTATTTTCTTTTAATGTAGATGTAACACATCAGTCTGATAATGTGTTTATTGTTGTTGATGTTGTTTCGCTCAAGAGAGGCGCTTCAGCTGTGATAAACGCCATGCTTTTCTATCGGAATGTAGGTTTTGTTAGCGAAAAGATTGTGATGTAAGGGTCGTATGTTACGTAAAAATTACACATAATATTTATTACAAATATTGATGTTTTGTTGTCCTGTTAATGCCATTAAATAACCAGAAAAACAAAAATTCATCAGCTTCTACGTGGTTGCTCAAAATGCTAGAAAAATCCGCAAACCAGTAAGGAAATGACTTAGTGATTGATGTTATCCTTAATATCACTAAAATGGAAGGAGCCTAGAATGTCTACTCGATCAGACCCAAGTAACATAAGGCTACAAAGAAACAGTTCGTTGCGCGGTTGCTCGAAATGCTGGAAGAGTAATCAAATCTCACTCATTTTCAACCCGCAATATTTAAGACGTAAGTTTTGAATATAGCAGGTTACTTAGGACATCTAATTTGTAGGGATACATAAGTTGTCCTGGATAGATAATAGGATTGCCTTGTCTGAAACACATTAAATCATAGTGCAGTGTGCTCAAGGCCGAAAAATACGATCCAAAGATATCTTACCCTTGAAATGGGAAGAACACATTGGATAAAGTGGTCTTAGAAAATGTTGCGATGTTCTAGCATAGAACACTTTTGATCATAGTTCAGCTCAATCAAGAAAAACCTAGTGTTAAGCAATACGAGTAACAGATAGAATTCATTTCTAAATGGGTTTTAGTTGTCAAATGTAATATATAAGTGATTACTCACAAATTTATGTAAATACAAGAAACGTCTCTCTATAAATAACATATCTAGCTTAAATTAATAAATATAATGACTTCTCGAGATTGCCTCTGCTAGATTCCAGGCACTTCATATTTTCTTAGATAAATAGAAATACAAGGGATATGCTAAATAGAAAAACACGTAGAATCTCGGCAACATAAACATACTTCTGAATATCGTTAATTATTCTCAAGTGAATATCCACAGGCTTTTCATGTTTTGGCAACCATTGTAATGAGAATCGTAAGAAAAATATTCATAGCCTCCTAATTTAATTAGTGTTCTGATTAACTCCTGTCTGTCAGTCTGACTATGTGTGTGCGTAGGTACGTGCGTATATATGTGAACATATATATGTATGTGTATAGTTATATACACATATCCATACACACATATAAATATGTGTATGTGTGTGTGTGAGTGTGTGTGCGTCTGTGTGTCTGTGTGTGTGTGTGTGTGCGTGTATATGTGTGTGAATGTATATGTATGCACGTATATATGTATGTATGCACGTATACACAGATGTATATTCACATATAAGCCTGTATATGTAGATATATATATATTAATAATGATAATATGACAACAAAAGAATAAACGAGACCTGGATATTATGTAAATAGAGGAATTTATCTATAAATATATGTCACAATTAGTAGGTTGTCATAATAAAACTCAGAGTTTCGGATGCCGGAGCAGACTTCAGCTCCAACATCTCATCAAGTATTAAGACAAAAAAAACGTTATTAAAAATAACCGTTAAATACAAGGAAATTACTCCAATAGGCGTGAGAAAAGTAAAATTTCGTTTCTCCAAAATTTTCGTAGAGTATAGTTCCCTGTATAGTATAGGTATGTTTTTCATAGAATATTTCTTTCCCCACGCCTATTGGAGTAATCTCCCTTTATCCAACGGTTTTTTTTTCATAGCGTTTTTGTTTGCCTTAATAACTGATGAGATACCGGAGCAGACTTCAGTCCCAGCATCCGACACTCTGAGTTTTATTATGGCAACCAACTAATTGCCCCACATATTATATATATATATATATATATATATATATATATATATATATATATATATATGTGTGTGTGTGTGTGTGTGTGTGTGGGTGGGTGTGTGGGGGGTCTGTATATATATCTTAATATATATGTATATACACACACACACATATATATGTATGTATGTATAGGCATACATTTACAAAGCTGATACACGCTTACAATTCCATTTATTTATATAAAAATAAAACCAATGTAATTTCAAACTTTTGGCATTGAACTGAAAGTACTTTGTAACGTACCAATTTTATATGTGTTACGATATAACATGGTTTTCATATTTATACAGAATGCTCGGGCAAAATTTGAAAGTTTGCTTAAAAGGAAATGAAAACAAAAAATAAATAAAACAAGGAAACAAGGAAAAAATTTCTCCACAGAAGACAATAGATGGGTATGCTTGAAAACGATGATCTCCTCCTGAGCAGGAAAACTCTTTCACCTTTTCTCTCTATTACAGTATGTGCAGCTTCCTGTAAGAACACCACGTGTGAGACCATGACTGGATTCAAAATGCAGTCTGAAATCGATGGCAGAAAAGCCGAAGCGAGATGGAATCAAAAGAATATGATACTTAATCATATTATTAAGGTGAGAATAGAGCCAGAAATTCCACATTTCCACCTGAGAAAAACAAAAGAGGGTTTCTGTCTTGAACTGTAGCGCGAAGAGTAAATGTGGGTACACAAAGGACCGTTACTCAATGCAAATTAATGCTGGATATATATACAGAAAAAAAAAGATGAAGCATGCAAGATATTCCAAAATAATGTAAGAGGCTTTTCTCCTTATGTCTCTTCCATCCTTCCCTCCACTGTTACACGAAAAAAAATCGACTTTAGTTTTCTTTCCATAGGAGTATGGATGAAATAATATCATAAATGGCACAAATGGCTAATTTCCCAGTTCGAACGTGCATCAAGCACATTCGGATTGATAATAACATTGCAATTTCACTTATCACAGCTTAGCGCTCCCCTTCCGCAATGGACTAACAGTGAGCTGCTGTATAACGCTGTCAGTTATCGTTGGGTGACTGGAAAAGCATAAGAGAGGTAATCTCTTAATTCAGTTCGTAGTGTTGTCTGCTTACTGTCCGTGCCCGATGAGGAGATACTTACTCCGAAATGCTGGCATCTCACAGTCTAGGTAAATGGCGCTGCGAGCTGATCAAGGTGTATACACACTATTTGTCAACAAACGAGATATATTATCCGTGAGAAAACGCAGTGAGAAGCTTGTTCCCCAGTTCGAACGTGCGTCAAACATATTTGGACTGATAATAACATTGCAGGAGGTATGGCAAGGAGCCGAATTCTGCTGCCACATATATGACCTTTCCTTTCCAGGCAGAGATTGACCACTGTCTCCAGCCAGCAGCTTCACACAGCCGTCTAAATATATCTACAATGATGTAGAGTTCAACCTTAGCGTGCCAACCAACGCAATCAGAATGACTGCCGTGTTACTTGCTGCCGGTTACGACTTCGTAGTCTCCGATGCAGCTTTCCATATCACGTCTTACAGCCTTCACATGGCATTGAGTAGCATTCATAATGTTGGCATTTTGTTACCCGGCCCGAATCCTCACGGTACATGTAACTGTTTTCGTATATCGGCTAATCTTTTCGCAATTACAACTTTAATCTTTATGCTCTCTAGTTTTGTTGACTGGTTACTAATACTTCAAGCTGTTCCTGAAAGAAGAAGGCATAAAATATTATCAAATTTAATCCGAACACCGTGTGTTTATTTGCCAATATATAAATTTTGAACAGAAATCTGAAATTTACAGCTATATTGTTATTAGTATTACAGTAGGCACAATGATTTGCTAGTATTGAGTGAGCATGCAAAAAGCACAGGGTCTATTACTGCTTATTTCCTTATTTCTCTGTGTCCACAGTGCATCACTTTACCGTTCACGCTTTCTGGATTTTTATAATATTAATACTATTACACTGGATGTGTTCTGCATGAGCGTTCCTGTCTCCTATATATAATGTCCTCCAACCTGATAAAGATTTCATGATTCCAGAAAAATAAATCCTTGGACTAGGTTGATGGTTTGCATTCTGTGCATATATTAGTTCTAATTCCTTGTTGAATGAATTATTGTTCACGAGTTCATACTTTGTCCATATATCGTCTTAATAGTTTTAAATTTATCGTCTGAAACTCACGAGGAGGTACCCAAAAGTAACTGGAAATTTTCTCTTTGGGATAAGCCCGTCGTAGTTCAAGCTTCCACTGCTAGAGGACACTTAATACAGCACTCGGACATCAGTGTGCCGACCGGCGTCATTCAGTGGGGTCGTATTGCAACATGGTGCGTCTTTGTTTTGTGGTGCTTCGCTGTTCGTCGATTTTTGCGATGGCTAAAACGAAGGAACCGTGTGCTTCTGTGAAATTCTGTTTTCTACTGAGGAAAACGGCGGCCGAAACAGATGTCATGCTTCAAATAGCTTATAATGACGCTGCCATGAGCAAAACACAAGTTTTCACGCTTTAGGAATGGTCACTTGTCGCTTGAAGACCAACTTCCTTCAGGGTGACCGTTGACCTCCCGAACGAATGAAAACATTATGGAAATAGATAAACTTTCTTTGAAGGACCATCGCCAAACAATTGGCGAACCTGCTGATATCACTGGTGTCATGGAGCTTCAGCCAACGAATTTTGACCGAGGAATTGAGAATGAAAAGAGTTGCAGCAAAATTTGTGCCCCGCTTGATCACGGAAGATCAAAAGCATGTGTGTCTGGAACTGAAAGAACAGTTGGAAATTGCCCTTTCAAATGACATCACTGATGACCAAAGGTGTTGCTACGGCTATGAACGGGAAACGAAGCCGCAATCAAGTCAATAAAAGTATTTAATATCATCACGCCCCCCAAAAGTGCGTCAAGTGAATTCCAGTGTTAAGAAAATGCTGATTTGTTTCATCGATGCAAAGGAAATTATCCACACAGAATTTGTTCCACCAGGTCAAATTGTTAGGCAGTTCTGAAGCATTTTCGAGACGCAGTAAGACGTAAACTCCCCGACCTGTGACAAAGTAGAGTGGTGGTTTCATTAGGACAATGCCCATGCGTACACTACCTTGAGTGTGAGATAAGTTTGGCAAAAATAGCATGACCCGGCTTACTCACCCTCCCTATTCATCCGATCTTGCTCCTTGCAACATTTTTTGTTCACCCGAATGGAAAAAAGGTCTTAGACGAAAACGTTTTGCAAATGTTGAAGAGGTGAAGAAAATATGACGGAGGCGTTAAAAGGCATCACTTCGCAAGACTTCCAGGATTACTTCAAATAGTGGAAAATGCATCTGGACCGATGCATTACTTGAAATGGAGAATACTTTGGAGCCGAGAAAAGTGCAAACATATAAAACTAAGTGAATAAAACAATATTTCAAAATTCCGGTTTCTTTGGAGTACCCCCTCGTATGTGATGTATTTCCTGTGTTAGGTTTTCCAATGTTTTGTAATAGTTTACTATTCTAATATTGACATTTTCAGCAAATATTATTTCAACAGTTCCTTCCAAAACTTTTGATATTAAAATCTTTCAACTTAAATCGGATTTAAATCATTCCTGATAATTTATTGCAGACTGCACTGTTCATTTCATATTAAGTTTATTATGTAAATATATCTTTTCACTTTTAATAGATTTAAGATATAGATTTCTCTGACGTGCTACGACCAAAACAAATACAAAAGTGTATAAATGTCAACATTTTAGTAGCGAATACATCTAGCAACGAAATAGTCCATAAGATTTGGCTATAAAATTTTTCCCTTGAATACGAATAAAGTAGCAATATTTCTTATTTCTTATGTAAATGTTAGGTTTTATTTGGAAAGCTAGAAAACAATTACATTCTTCATTTCAGCTAACCCTGATAAACAGTATTTAGCGTCCTTATCAACAATACAGATAGCAGATTTAAATTACATGCACCCATATATGCACAGACATTTCTGTAAACACATACACACTAACACATGCAAATAAATAAGCACAAACCTTGGTGGTTTGCCTATTGAATGGAGCCTACTTTGTTACAAAGAATGTAAATAGATAAGGATAATTACTTGAGAATATTTAGTTGGAAGCTCTACTGATTGTGCTAACTCGCCATATTTATGACTAGATAACATAGTCCTTGTTAAGAAATGGATCAGAATAATTTCCTAAACCCTTGCCCAAAGACACTGTAACTATACTAGGCAAATCATTGAGTAATAAGATGTTCAACAGTTGTTTAAATCTCTCACATTAAATTTCCTTTAATATTTTACATACAAATCCTGAAAGGAAAATAAGCTTGAACTTCACTCGTTGCAAATATTTTGCACTAATATTAAAATAACTTTCAAAAATGATAAATAACAAAAAAAGTGGATAATATCAGCTTCAACAGATTTTTTTAGCGTTATGATTTTGATTGAAGGCAGAAATGGATAAAAGAATAATTCTTTTTTCCATTAAATAGTACTTTCTTTGTTTCTAATTTTATTTTTGTTTTGATACTGATTTGAATAATATTATACAAGGTCTTAGAATAATGAAACAAATGTTTGAACAACTTTACCATTCTTTGTAATAGATTATGACATAGATCTTGATAATTCCGTTTTAATCTGATTATTTCTATGTGCTTTTCTCTCCATCACCAAACACAAATCAATTTTTTAGCCGACATTCAATTGTTTAGATATTATTTTTATATATCAATACAGCTAACCTTATTACTGCCGGTCTGCTGACTGAAGTTTCTTTGTTTTACATATTGTCACCAATGTTGTGCTGTGGCCGTTGTCAACAGTCTTATCGCACAATTATTCAGCTGCCTTTGTTTTAGATAGATACTAATTACAGATAAAAATTACAGTTCGCATAATTCGGGGAGAATATAATGGAACAGCGTTAATCTAGCTTAAATTGCTCACAGTACAAATAATCCGGTGGTTATGTCGTGTAGATCTATATTTTTTTCCGAAGAGAAACATAGAATTCTCTGCGATAACAACTGTTAATTTTATAAAAAGTTATTCTTATTCAAGTTATAGGAATAAATATACATATTGCAGCTGTGGCTACAGAGAGTCTCGAATATTATAGAACATAGATTTGTTACACTGTGTGGTATATTAACGGCCTTTTTGAGTGTTCAGAATCTTTTGCTGTAAGGATGATAACTGAGCGCTCGTCTTTGAGTACACCATCAGTTTTCTGAGTTGAAATAATTTTTAATGTCAGAACAGTGCGCCAAAATTGGGAGTGGGGTATAATAGATGGCCGTTTATTTTATCTACTCTAGAATGATAACAGGCAAAGCTGGTCGCGGCGAGATTTAAACTCGTAACGCAAAGAGCCACAGCAATACAACGAGTGGCGTATCAAGTGTTTTACTGTCTGTGATAATCAGGAAAGTTCACTAAACAATATATTGCCTCCCATTGACCCATTGATAGAATACTCCAGCATTTTGGTGAGTAATGATGTCAATGGATAAGGGATTATAGTTCATAAATGTAGTGATTGTAAGTAAATCCTGCTGAAAAATGTTACATTATCACAACAGGGTCGGTCAGCGTTTATAGAAGGAAGGTTGTAATGGTATAAAAAGAAAAATAGTCACCATAAACAAAACTTAATGTATGCATGATGTTACTATATGAGCAGTGATTTAATGCTTGATTACAGAGTATAGTTCCAATAAAAGTGGGCCTCAGTTTCAGTAGTATAAACTTCAGTAGTATAAACTTACCATATCTGTATCATAAACATATAATATCAAAATTCCATAAAATTGTAAGAAATCCTTCTGAGTGATATACGGTCAGGATGCCTAGTTGCCATTATGTAAGTGTAGAACAATGATTATCACATACAGAAATCTACTATTTAAACTGAACATACAGTGCTAGCAAATAGTAATTTTTCTATAATCAATAATTTTGTAAATTTGTTAGCTCTCATTTTAAGATATTAGTCAAGGAATTTATTCGGTATTTGTTTTGGTTTAATTGACTGGCAGTTAATCCACAAAGTTTTATTTGTTACAATAATCCGCAGTAGCAAATGACTTCCTTGAAAACATGGCAGTGATAAATTAATCTCTATAAGCCTGCAAGTCTCTATATGGAATTACATGTCAATTCTATATTGTTGATATGTTCTCTTTCACCGAATCTATATTTCTAGTGTATTTCCACATTTTCATTATTGAAATACAATTTACCATGTAATTTGTCTTGGAGTTGTTTATATCTTTCTCTATTAGATAAATTATAATTAATTTCATTTGTCTGTGAATAGATATTGTTCTTTATCTTTTTTTCTTAGTTTCTTATATAAACAGCCTCTTCTGTGTATTTTGTCTTTCATATTCCCCCAATTGTTGTGAAACAAATCATCTGAAATATGCAACAGTCATTAAAGCAGATCAAAATTTTAAGTATGAAAAAAAAAAAAGATTCCGAATCAAAACA